>NW_026599188.1:0-92224 GCF_029784165.1 Wyeomyia smithii
AGCGTCTTCGGTGCGCCATCTAGATAAGCACATAGGCAATCGAAAAAAGTTTTCACAGTGTTGCCACCTACCATCGTTACCGCCACCTACCGTCGCCAAAGATTCGGGTGATTGTATCCACTAAATTAACCAGACATGGCGCCACCTATTAACCGATATGAACAACAACTACGCCACCTACCGTCGTCAAAGATTCGGGTGATTGTATCCACTAAATTAACTAGACGAGGCGCCATCTATTAACCGATAGGAACAACTATTTTGGTGTCGCCACCTGTCAACCGATATGAACAACTATTTTGGTGTCGCCACCTATCAACCGATATGAACAACTATTTGGGTGTCGCCACCTATTAACCGACATGAACAACTATCTTAGTGTCGCCACCTGTTACCCGACATGAGCAACTATTCAAGTGGCGCCACCTACATTTGAAGCGCGAAAGCTGCTCCGGTGTCGCCATCTAGTCTCAAGAATGGGAAGCTTCCCCAGTGCGCCACCTATATGTCGACGTGAGAAACTATTTAAGTGGCGCCACCTACATTTGAAGTGCAGAAGCTGTTTCGGTGTCGCCATCTAGTTTTGAAAATGAAAAACTTTCACAGTGCGCCACCTATATGTCGACATGAACAACTATTTAAGTAGCGCCACCTACATTTAAAGTGCAGAAGCTGCTCCGGTGTCGCCATCTAGTTTTAAAAATGATAAGCTTCCACGGTGCGCCCCCTATATGTCGACATGAACAACTATTTCAGTGTCGCCATCTGCATTTGAAGTGTAAAAAACTCTTCCGGTGTCGTCATCTAACGCACTTGATTCGAAAAATACATGAACAAACTAGCGTTGGGTGAAATGATCGTACATTATTAATTTAAAAACAAAAACTTGCATTTTCAATTATTTGAAAGTCATGCATCAATTCAATGCATGATTAGCTCCTACGTACATCAAAATAGCAATTGTATTCTTCATCAAGTTGTTCAAGACGAAAAGTTACTTCCAAGTGATGTTGAGGAAAACATATTATTCTTTTTGGAACATTATTTCCTTCCGAAGGTGCAAGAAAAAGATATACCGATCAAGTGTCGACGTGTGAAACAATAAAATAAAAATAATGTTAAATGCTCGAAATATGTGTTTTCAATATTGTTTTTATAAGACTTAAAGGCCGTATTACAGAAGCTTGTCAAAGTATTGGATTTTCGATCGATCAGCGAATCTATCTTAACCACCACCTACGGCGAAGAATAAGCCTTGCTACAATGATACAATGATGCATGAAATCGATGGATGGTAAAGAATGTTACCATTTCATGTAAAATTTGATCGCATTTTTTTCCGTTCGGCAATTCCAGTTTTTAAAATATAGTTGCTGAAATATTTAAACAATTGTGTGTTAAAAACGAACGCAGTTTGGACTTAAGAGGTACATACAATCGGCTTTTACAAAAACACGGGCAACGCCTTAAAAGATATTTTAAAGTTTGTTGATTGAATTACTTAACAGATGAAAAGAAGATCAATGTAGATCGCATGTTATTATTCCTTCGTATATGAGGTAATTTCGAGTTGCATGTTGACATCATTGCGTATATAAAGATTTGGGACAACATCGGAGAGCAATAGGTAACATTATATACGATTTACAGGTTCATATGATTTCAAGCTTTTAACAGTACTAGATGAAATCATTATTCCGGAGTGACTTTGATCATTTCATTATTTTGATGAATTTGGGGTGAAACTTCACTGCTTGAACAAGTTTGAACTTTTCAAAACGATTTCAATGAGTTTGTGAATATGAGAAGCAATTTGGGGGCCGTTCATATCACACGTAAACAGTTCATGCTGGCAAATGTCCAAGATGCATACAACACTTTTAGAATATATGAGTACGATTGTCCACGAAGAGAGAAAAAGGTCTAAAATCACCAGAAGACTAGTCCACGAGGACCCCTCAACAGTCCAAAGTTGCATGTTACGGGACGTCTAGGGTAGTCGTTAAACTGAAAACATGTAGTACGCTGTTGAGATTATTAGGACTCAACTTTGCCTTTGAGGAAAAAAATGCAAAAATAATAATGAAAATCATTGTCATAACACTTTTGATTTTTAACTTATCTGGAAACAAAATAAAAAAAAGCTTTACGTATTGCAGTTTGTTGTTTTGTATTCGCTTGTGCCGATTGTTTGTATGCAATGAAAATCGCTCTATCGCCCTAGTCTATTTTCAATTCATATTTTAGCATGCGAAACACTCATTAAACATCAGGAAATGCATGAATAGTATCAATGCAGACATATCTCAACACGATCAGTAAAGATTACGACAAATCCCAGGCAGGCAGGGTGATCAAAGTCACCCCGAAGATCAAAGTTTTCCCCGGTTTACGGTACTCAATTTGATGTTTTTTATTAACACTACTGCGTTTTGGTTCGTACAACATCGTAGTAGAATCATACTACAGGCGAACCGAAATTGTATTTATGCTTAAATTATGCCAATAGGAAATTGTACTGGATAGCAAACAAAGTTGTTCATACCTCAGATTTTATGCAATAGGAAATTGTTACAGAATTGTAAAAATTTGAATAAAAAGCTATATATTTTCAACTGCCTGAACCATATTGGCACGTTTATCGCCTCCCCTTTGGTGCTTATAAGCTCACACGGAAAGTTATATACAACTTTATCAGCCTGTACAAAGACACTTATATCTCAACATCAATT
Source organism: Wyeomyia smithii (assembly GCF_029784165.1). Classification (NCBI taxonomy): domain Eukaryota; kingdom Metazoa; phylum Arthropoda; class Insecta; order Diptera; family Culicidae; genus Wyeomyia; species Wyeomyia smithii. The sequence continues at coordinate 2,733 of NW_026599188.1, forward strand.
GAAATATACAGTCCACATTGTTGCCTATGGTACAGTAATTGAGAAAATATAAAAATATACCCTTGTTCTTTAAACCATTTTAAGCCTGGAAATATTGATGATCATGTGGTAAACGAACACGTGTTCAATACTAGTGACGAGAACTTTCAAATAGTAATAAAAAATGTGGGAAAAGAGTTTAAATCTCTTTTGCAAATTTGATAAATATTTTTTTAAGTTAATTATTCATATTACAACGAACCTTCCAAACTAGTAACTGATTATGCAATGAAAATATTACTTATAAAAGAGGTGACAATTTTCATTGCAAGCCTAGACGACTTTCATACGAGCAAAAGAAACAAGTTGATGAAAACAATGATGAAATAAGGGATTATCAGAGATAGTAATTCTCCATTTGCAAGTCGTATCGTACTGATACACAAAGAAACATAATGTTTTCAGAATGTGTGTAGATTATAGAAAATTAAATGCACATGCTATTCGCGATAATTACCCGTTACCGGTAATTGAAAAATATTTTCAATATTAGATCTTCAATCGGAGTTTCATCAAACTAGAGTAGCTCGTGAATATTAAATATACGTCGTTTGTTACACCCAAAGCACAATATGAATATTTGAGAGTTCCTAAGTGCTGCAACAGAGAGCGGCAAGTCAAAACACCCGTGGGTTCAGGCACTAGCAACTCCTTGGCTGGGTTCCCGGTCATGTAGGAATCCCCGGCAACGAAAAGGCGGACAGATAAGCATCGCTTGACGGTGGATCTCCTAGCATGAAAAGTACCCGGCCCGGATATTATCAGAATTGTCAGAAATAACTTTCTCGACCAGGTAAATACTGTATGGAGAAATCAGCAAAATCTATTTCTCAGAAAAATGACAGACGATAATCATCGGTGGGAGAACAGATCAAATAGGAGAGAGCAGATTGTTTTATCGCGCCTCCGAGCTGGGCACACAGTTATCACACATGATCCGCTTTTCGAAGGGGAAGATGAACCAACATGCGATGCTTGCCTTGAAGCATTGACGGTAGAACATCTTCTATCAAACTGCTGCAAATACGAAAATGCCACCTACAAGGTACATCACTGGAAATTTTGTCCAATGACAAAACTGAGAAAGAAAATCTGCTGACCTTTTTTAGAAAAATCCGAACTACTAGACAAAAAATAATTCTAATCACTAAGCCCAACAGTGTATTCGAGCCTCTTTTCTTTTCATTCGTTACAGATCGCCTCATCATAGACCGCAGTTACTCTAGAATAGTAATAAACCATTGTTGGTAGAAAAAATTTAGAACATATGATGTTATTGTACATACTTTTTGTAACTTTTTCAACTAGAGTGGTTAATGACTCTCGAGTTAAAACCCCTCTCAAATAAATCTAATATAATAATAATAATGAGCATTGGCAATCAGAAGCACTAGAAGTCTCAGTCAGTCACTAATCTTGTGGGTAAAAAATAAAATAAAGTATGTTAGTGGGTGGCACAGCACAGTACAGCACAAGCAAAATGAAGATGCAGGCACCTCTAAGCAGAAGATCTTAGATCTTATTAGCAGCTCTCGGTTACTCATTCGGTAAGCAGTCTAGGCAGCAAAAACCTGCTTTCTATTACCAAAAAGAAAAAGAATATTGAAGACCAATCATTTTGCGATTGACGATTATTACATAGGTGGTGTTACAGCCGCAAGATTTTCGTTGAAGCACAAGAGTAAGTACAGTATCCGGTCCGTGCTGAGCCGAGATTTGTTGTTGTTGTTGCTGCGGAAAGGACTAGCAGTTAAGAAAGTTTTTAATTTTTTTCTTTCTTTTTTTCGTTACAATTCTTGAGTTTGTTTTTAGCTTAGCTAGCGAACTAGGTACTACTGCAGATAGCGGGAAAGATCTATAGATGTAGTGTACACCTCAATGCTGTAAAATAAACTATCAATCATTGCATCATAGAATGCAATCGATCGATGCAATGTAATGTAAGGTTATGTTAAGTGTTTCAACAATACACAGCACACTCGTGGGCTTCGACCAACTCGATTGTCCGGGGCGAATGCTGTCCTTACTCGCTACCGCTCGTTCGAACGTAAACCAGGGAATCACCCCTATGTTTGGAATAGACCTAGGAAATCCAGCAGATAGTTGTTTGAATGGAATGTGATCTTTCCTCTTGTTCCCACATCTGAACATAAGCCGATAATGCTCCTCTAGAATTTAACTCAACTCTAGTTGAATGAAACTACTTACTATTTCTGTAGGGCATACCGATTTTCATGAATCACCATGCGCCTTCATTTCAACTTTATATTTTTCAATAAAGTTGTTTGTTCAACGGGGCAAACCATGATCACACATTATCAATTTAAAAACAAAAACCTGCATTTCCCGCTATGAGCTTTATCTAGTATGCACTGATGTCGTAGTTCAAAAAAATTCTTTCGATATTCGATATCATTCTACTAAGACGCACACACAATATTCTCAAAATAATATTTTTCCTGGAACATTATTTTCTTGCGTTGCAACTTCGAAAAAGATATACCGATCAGGTGTTAACGTGTAAAACAATAACACTAAAATAAACTTAAATGATCGAAATACATATGTGCTTTGGAAACTATTTTCATAAAATTTAAAAGCCGTAATTCCGAAGCATCGATCAGCAACGACACAAACAACAAAGTAAATTAATCACGTTACATAAACTACAACAGGTCGTAATATTTTCTATGTCCAAATTTGTTCACTTGTTGAGAAAAGTTGAATCTAAATGAAAAGATGAATCAATTGTGGTTATAGATTTTTCAAAAAAAATTAACCATGCTCTATTCATTGCGAGCTAGCTATTAATAAAAGAGAAATCGGTGGGATAAGTCCTTTTCAGTATAAAAGACCGAGAATTCGTGCAACTCGTAAACCGCAGTATTGTTAACGGTGATACGGCGAGGTATCTTTGCCATATGCATTGAATATAACGTTCATAAATCGATAGAACTGCTACCAAGATCACGTACCTCACTGTAAGGTTCTTCCATGCCAAATCCAGCAAAAACACTGAAAGCGCACAAAAAGCAATTATGCACCACATAGGCACCGATCGTCTCTACCTCGTCGAGCCAGTAAAAACAAAGGCGCTGATCGATGCGCTAATAATCAAACAAGCATATTGATACCGACGCAAAATTGTCACACCAATGTGGCATCTTTTTTCGACTCGTTTATTTAATACAAATCTTATCAGCTTATGTAACAAGTAATCATATGTAATGCAACAACAATATCATTTGTGAGCCCCATCATTTTATCAATAAGGAACACTTTTGGCATAGTCCGGGTTGAGATAGCAATGCGATCCAATTGCTAATCAGGTGCGGATATCGCAAGGAAAGAATTGTCTATGCAGGGTTTATGCGATTCCTCTTCTGCCCTTTGGGATGAGCAGATTTGGATATCGCACTGCTCCGTCAAATATGCAAACGAACCTGTAGTGCAAAGCACAGGCATAACATGGCGGCCTAGGTAACAGAGAGACAGAAAAAAAACTAAATTCTAAGTGTGAAAATTAAATAGGTTTGTAATGTGATGTGCGATGTGCATAAAGCTAAAACTATTAGGAAGAAGCAAAAACATTCTGCATTTGTTGTGTGTCATGGTTATTACAGACCAACTAGTGAGAAATAAGAACACTAGAACTCCTGGGCATGTGGAACCCAAGCATCATTTAACGAAGAACTTTCGGAATCTTCTCAGAAATGCTGGGTACATTATTGAAAACGGCAATTACGTTAGTTCAACGGAAAAACGAATCGGCGAAGCGATCTTCGCTCTCTGTCACCAAAAACACCAAAAGAAAACAAGAAGAAAATACAGTGCGCGAAACGTAGCGTTGATAAAAACAATACGTCGGTAGAAAAAATTACGCAGAAAAAAAATAAAACAACTTGTGGGAGCCCCAAAATCTATACACAAGTGTCGGAAAACATCGGCGACGGTCAGTAAAACCGATTAAGAATTATTGTTTAACCATAGGTAGAGTAAATTCTAAAAACGAAAAAGTTTATATCAATCTGGTGATACAAATGTGAATATCATGCAACATTTAGACCCAAACGAAGGTAAACAGAATGGGCATTGAATAAAATTATGGATTATACTAGCAGTTGTAAAATTCCAGTTACCTCTTGTTGTTCGCAAAACATTTAAGAAGAATTGGAGAAGACGAGGTTTTGAAAAAGAAAAAGCAATTTCGACTGCAAATATTGCAGACGTTTGAAATGCAGCTATGGTGATGTCAGACCTGCACCGTCAATAGTACAGCCGTATGGTAGTTCGGCTGATAGCTTAGACGCATTTTTGGGTTCAGCAACTCGACTAGGTTTACCAGATGGGGCAAGGACGATTGATCAAATTGGAAATGATAGAAAATGGTAAAGCGAGGTGTACGGGAAGAGCAACAGCTGAAAACATTATTGCAAAAATGAACGCAATAAAACAAAATGATACCCTAGAAAAAATTTGTAATGAGGTAGCAAACCACACAATCAAAATGCAGGCAGACTATCTAAATAATAAAATACGCAAGCAAACCCGATCAGCCAAACATATCAGGATTTTAACTTATCTTGACATTTTGTTACGACCAGTTTTCGTATCAACATGGGTTCTAAACTTATCATATCGAAAAGGCCCATCACATTTATTTACTGATTAATACTAATTGTAGCATGTTTTGTTAGATTTTCGGTAGAAAAAGATCAACATTAGTTAGAATGATTCTTACAAATTTCGTTATAAATATTCTACGATATTATTGCAGATTTTTCTTCGATCATGTTATTCAAAATTATTTTCAGCTATTGCTTCAAAATATAGTTTTAATACCTAAACAGGCTTTTCCCAAAATGCATAAGTATTTTTGCAGTTCGTACCCAAATACCAAGATATGTTATAATCCTGATATATTTTGTTGATCGATAACTCAGGAAGTTTTCATTTCATGCGGCTAAATAACAGTTTACGACAATATGTAAGCGTAGTAATCGACACAGTTAGCAATGCAGCTTCGAAATTTATATCAGCATGTAAAATAAAAATACAAGTAGATTACATTATATTGAGTAAGAATCTGAAATAATCATTAATTGATTGGAAAAAACTGCGAAATATTTGATTATTTTTGTTATCTGAAGAGATATCGACGGATATAGCTGAAATCAGTTCGGTATCTTTGATGTATGAAATAACGTATTCGATTTCGAACTCTTTAACCTTTTTGTAAGAAACTCTTTCAAGATAGTCAGATTCCAATTTAGTTTTTGTTATTTCTTTTAGCGACGATATAGCTTTCCAACCAGGAGAACAACCAAAATATAATTCATTCCGTACAATGAGACTTCGGGCCAAAGGCAAAACAATTATTTAGAATGCCTAGATATTACATACATATACGAAGACTTGATTCAGCTTACAATATTTTTTAAGCGACCGAACAATCGTAACAAAACTTTGGTTCGTGTAAGACCAATGAGAATTATTATAAAAAAATAATGGCTTATAAAACCAACTTTAAATATTTGATTAATATACGCAGCTATATCTTGGAAGTGCCAAAACGTCGGATTTAGAGAAAATCAGCGACGTATATTTAACTGATCGATTGCACAGAAATGCTTCTTGGTTTGCAACAGCTGGTTGCTTGAAAAGTGTAGTGTCAGTAGTAGGTTCAAATATTTTGTAAAGGTTGTAAGGAAATATAATAACACAATCGAATATTTTCTTTATCGCAAAATCATTATTTAAAATTATCTTATTCAGTAGCAAAAACCTGATATTTCAAAAGCTGGGGTTTCAAAGGGCTTCTGCTGAATCTGTCGAACCGTTCGGCCAAAACCATTTGTTATGTTTTAGAAAAGATTTCTGCTATTGTGTACCTTTCGGAAATTTTTCACGTAAATGAAAGTGTAGTGAATGAAACCCCAGATGTGTGTTCGAGACAAATATATTGTTTTGAAGCAAATAAAACAGCGACAGTTCTATTGCAAAGGTTTAGTAACTCAATTCACTAAAGTGAAAATGAACTAAATATTGTAATTCGTTGTTAGTTGAATCACTATTATATGTTTGGTGCTGCGACGAAGACTCTCAAACCATTTCTTTAAAGTTCACTCGATCGTAAACATTTCTGAAAGCGCGTGAATGGAGAAACCGAAAATTTGTAATGTACATCCTTATTATTGAATACGAAGATGAATTGAATTTTAATCAAGAATACCGTGCAAAGTATTCAATACTAAGTGAGATACATCAGTGGGTATCATTGTGTGATGGATTTTGAATTAACATTAAAGGATTGATTTTGCACTGTTCAAGCTTGTAAGGAAAGGCCCTTTGATTTTGATTGAAATCACTCCTCAACCTACGTCAAACTTTTTGAAAATGAAATGATAAAGATATTGCTACTACTGGTAAACGCTATTGTATCTGTTTCGCCGTAGCAACTTATTTCTGTATAGGAGATCATCTTAAGCCTTCCATTCCAAATATCGCCGAAGGTTTCAACGCAAACAACATGAAATTTAACTTGAAAATTGAATAAAGCAATGTTCTTTTGTTGGACTATAGAAACACACAATTAAACTCGTTGGAAATCATAGGTTTGAAACGTTCTGTTACATTAGCAGGAGGTGGAAGTGGTGGAGGAAGAACAAGATGAGGGAAGACTAGCACAGCAGCTCAATATGATATGATTTAATAGCAATGGTGAACCTACTAGGTGAGAGAGTATGTATTTGTATGAGTTTGTTTGGTTGCGTTAACATATAGTGATTTTACATCAATGTTTTCATCTTTGTTTATATTTTGGTTGCTATTTTGCTTTAAGTAATTTATGAAGAATTATGCACATTAGTGGCGTTAGTCACTGTACTTACTCAGTCACAATGTTACGCCAACGCACTCGCGGTCCATGGCAGCTTGTCTCTCGAGAGCACGCAACATTTCCGAGATCTTGCTCCACTTGGTCCAACCACCTAGCTCTCCTAGTCGGATTCGAGACGAACAACACCACGGCATTCTTACCGCCCATTCCGCCCCTTCCTACTGGGCTTAGAGTAGAGTTGCGCCAGTTCGTGGTTCATTCATAGTCCTAAGCACACGTCGTTCGAAAACGGCTAGTGCTTGCAGGAGGACACTACTCGAGCATTGTCCATGTCTCGTGCCCCGTAACGGACTACCGGTATTATGAGCACTTGCTTGTTTGCTAGACCTGAACTTGTTTGTGCCTTGTGGAGTCCGTAGTAGGAGGCACGACTTCCAGTCTGCTGCTGCGTTTCTGCTGCAGTTGTTGTCTGACACTGTTAGTCAGATCCGATCCGAACAAACATCCGAAACTCGTCAACCTCCTCAAATTCATCTCTACTCATGCTCATGCGCTCGGTTCCTCCTGCTAGCAGATACTTGGTTGGTCTTCGACGTATTCTCACCTTCAATCCCAACACATACATGCTTTTCAGTTGGGTTTACTGTTGAGCAACCGGCCTGGACACCTGGTCCTTTCAGATGAACTCTGGCTGGATTTATTGATTTATTTATTGTGCCCCGCATGTTTAAGGCCGCACGCGCACGTCAAGAGGCAGGAACACAGGAACAGGAGGCCTTGTCTTCGGCCCCTTGCGTGTTTCAAACGGGCTTGGTATCGGGTGCGGTGATATCTTCGCAAAGCACTACTGTATATCCTCCTAATCAGTCTTGTTAGTTTCGCAGGGAAGTCAGTTCATTAACTTTCTCCATAAGTTCTCTACACGGTCGATAGTCGTATCGTAATAGGTGGTTGGTATTCGCGACACTTGCAGCAGGATCTGCCGCAGCGTTTACGATTTGATTTGGTCCGTTGTCAATTGGGATTGATGGCCATCCACAAAACCGGCTTGATAGATAACTTTCCACAAACCTTTCGTGCTAGCGGCGAGAGACGGCTGGGATGATGATGATTTGGGAGAGCACTTGTGTTGGTAATCGTGATCGCTCTCGCTCGGTAGTGGTGGTGGTAGTTGTCACATTCCAACTTGTCGCCCCCTACTTGTAGTATTATTGTGCATATTACTCCCTCCTTCTGTATCCCAGATCCTGACGCGATAGCTGAGCCAGAGCCAGCAGACAGGAAGCCAAACTATCCGGGCCCAGCTTGATAAGCTCCGCTGCTATGGCCACATCCTTTCAAGCTGATTTGTTGTTCTTGAGCATCCACACAGCATCACTTATCGTGGTATGTAGCGCGGTATGTCTCCCTCATCCGCTGTGCTGACGAAGTCGTTCCTCCTACCGTCTTTGTCTTGGGCTTGGTCCTCTGCCTCTGGGCCATTGAAGTAGTGTTCAATGTAGTAGTGCTGCTTCCACCTGTCGATATCACCTCACACGTTCATCCGTCAAGATTCTTCCATATTTCATTTCATTTCACAGCTCCATCATCTGATTCATTTCAGCTCGCGGCACAAAGCCTGCGCGGGATGTGTGTTTTAGTTTCTTGCAGAATCTACGTGTTTCTTGTGAACGATACAGCTGCTCCATTTCCGCACACTCCTTATATAACGCTCTTCAAGCGGCGCTTTTTTGTCGCTTTTGTCCCTTTTCGACCGCTTTCTGTCCGCTTTTTGGCTTCGTCTTTTTAATTCTTTATATATTCAATAACGCTTAATATGGTTCTACCGATGTTTATTTGCTGTATAATTTCCGCATACATAAATCCCATCTATATATTGTATGCTATGCTGCTAGAGAGAAATGGGTTCTGTTCTATCGAATGAATGTTTAATTATTTCTGTTCAATATCTGCCTGATCCCCTTTTGTATATTATTTAATAATTCTAGAAATAGTTCTATCAATGTTTAACTTCTGTTTAATTTCTGTAAGGATACTTTACTTTTACTTCTATGGCGACAGATCGTTGCGATCCTGTGCCAGAATAAGTCTCTGCCAAATCATATATATAGTTAATAGTGCTCAAAATGGTTCTCGCGATGCATAAACACTGCGGAAAAGTGAAGAAAAAAGGTTCAAATATTTACTAATATTCGAAGCTAACTCCATCTTAATTCGCAATATAGCAATTAATATTAGGAAAAAGCCCGAATACTGCCACCTAGAATCGTCGTTGCATTCACAAGTTCATTTACAAGTTTAAAAAGCGTCTTCGGTGCGCCATCTAGATAAGCACATAGGCAATCGAAAAAAGTTTTCACAGTGTTGCCACCTACCATCGTTACCGCCACCTACCGTCGCCAAAGATTCGGGTGATTGTATCCACTAAATTAACCAGACATGGCGCCACCTATTAACCGATATGAACAACAACTACGCCACCTACCGTCGTCAAAGATTCGGGTGATTGTATCCACTAAATTAACTAGACGAGGCGCCATCTATTAACCGATAGGAACAACTATTTTGGTGTCGCCACCTGTCAACCGATATGAACAACTATTTTGGTGTCGCCACCTATCAACCGATATGAACAACTATTTGGGTGTCGCCACCTATTAACCGACATGAACAACTATCTTAGTGTCGCCACCTGTTACCCGACATGAGCAACTATTCAAGTGGCGCCACCTACATTTGAAGCGCGAAAGCTGCTCCGGTGTCGCCATCTAGTCTCAAGAATGGGAAGCTTCCCCAGTGCGCCACCTATATGTCGACGTGAGAAACTATTTAAGTGGCGCCACCTACATTTGAAGTGCAGAAGCTGTTTCGGTGTCGCCATCTAGTTTTGAAAATGAAAAACTTTCACAGTGCGCCACCTATATGTCGACATGAACAACTATTTAAGTAGCGCCACCTACATTTAAAGTGCAGAAGCTGCTCCGGTGTCGCCATCTAGTTTTAAAAATGATAAGCTTCCACGGTGCGCCCCCTATATGTCGACATGAACAACTATTTCAGTGTCGCCATCTGCATTTGAAGTGTAAAAAACTCTTCCGGTGTCGTCATCTAACGCACTTGATTCGAAAAATACATGAACAAACTAGCGTTGGGTGAAATGATCGTACATTATTAATTTAAAAACAAAAACTTGCATTTTCAATTATTTGAAAGTCATGCATCAATTCAATGCATGATTAGCTCCTACGTACATCAAAATAGCAATTGTATTCTTCATCAAGTTGTTCAAGACGAAAAGTTACTTCCAAGTGATGTTGAGGAAAACATATTATTCTTTTTGGAACATTATTTCCTTCCGAAGGTGCAAGAAAAAGATATACCGATCAAGTGTCGACGTGTGAAACAATAAAATAAAAATAATGTTAAATGCTCGAAATATGTGTTTTCAATATTGTTTTTATAAGACTTAAAGGCCGTATTACAGAAGCTTGTCAAAGTATTGGATTTTCGATCGATCAGCGAATCTATCTTAACCACCACCTACGGCGAAGAATAAGCCTTGCTACAATGATACAATGATGCATGAAATCGATGGATGGTAAAGAATGTTACCATTTCATGTAAAATTTGATCGCATTTTTTTCCGTTCGGCAATTCCAGTTTTTAAAATATAGTTGCTGAAATATTTAAACAATTGTGTGTTAAAAACGAACGCAGTTTGGACTTAAGAGGTACATACAATCGGCTTTTACAAAAACACGGGCAACGCCTTAAAAGATATTTTAAAGTTTGTTGATTGAATTACTTAACAGATGAAAAGAAGATCAATGTAGATCGCATGTTATTATTCCTTCGTATATGAGGTAATTTCGAGTTGCATGTTGACATCATTGCGTATATAAAGATTTGGGACAACATCGGAGAGCAATAGGTAACATTATATACGATTTACAGGTTCATATGATTTCAAGCTTTTAACAGTACTAGATGAAATCATTATTCCGGAGTGACTTTGATCATTTCATTATTTTGATGAATTTGGGGTGAAACTTCACTGCTTGAACAAGTTTGAACTTTTCAAAACGATTTCAATGAGTTTGTGAATATGAGAAGCAATTTGGGGGCCGTTCATATCACACGTAAACAGTTCATGCTGGCAAATGTCCAAGATGCATACAACACTTTTAGAATATATGAGTACGATTGTCCACGAAGAGAGAAAAAGGTCTAAAATCACCAGAAGACTAGTCCACGAGGACCCCTCAACAGTCCAAAGTTGCATGTTACGGGACGTCTAGGGTAGTCGTTAAACTGAAAACATGTAGTACGCTGTTGAGATTATTAGGACTCAACTTTGCCTTTGAGGAAAAAAATGCAAAAATAATAATGAAAATCATTGTCATAACACTTTTGATTTTTAACTTATCTGGAAACAAAATAAAAAAAAGCTTTACGTATTGCAGTTTGTTGTTTTGTATTCGCTTGTGCCGATTGTTTGTATGCAATGAAAATCGCTCTATCGCCCTAGTCTATTTTCAATTCATATTTTAGCATGCGAAACACTCATTAAACATCAGGAAATGCATGAATAGTATCAATGCAGACATATCTCAACACGATCAGTAAAGATTACGACAAATCCCAGGCAGGCAGGGTGATCAAAGTCACCCCGAAGATCAAAGTTTTCCCCGGTTTACGGTACTCAATTTGATGTTTTTTATTAACACTACTGCGTTTTGGTTCGTACAACATCGTAGTAGAATCATACTACAGGCGAACCGAAATTGTATTTATGCTTAAATTATGCCAATAGGAAATTGTACTGGATAGCAAACAAAGTTGTTCATACCTCAGATTTTATGCAATAGGAAATTGTTACAGAATTGTAAAAATTTGAATAAAAAGCTATATATTTTCAACTGCCTGAACCATATTGGCACGTTTATCGCCTCCCCTTTGGTGCTTATAAGCTCACACGGAAAGTTATATACAACTTTATCAGCCTGTACAAAGACACTTATATCTCAACATCAATTGAAATATACAGTCCACATTGTTGCCTATGGTACAGTAATTGAGAAAATATAAAAATATACCCTTGTTCTTTAAACCATTTTAAGCCTGGAAATATTGATGATCATGTGGTAAACGAACACGTGTTCAATACTAGTGACGAGAACTTTCAAATAGTAATAAAAAATGTGGGAAAAGAGTTTAAATCTCTTTTGCAAATTTGATAAATATTTTTTTAAATTAATTATTCATATTACAACGAACCTTCCAAACTAGTAACTGATTATGCAATGAAAATATTACTTATAAAAGAGGTGACAATTTTCATTGCAAGCCTAGACGACTTTCATACGAGCAAAAGAAACAAGTTGATGAAAACAATGATGAAATAAGGGATTATCAGAGATAGTAATTCTCCATTTGCAAGTCGTATCGTACTGATACACAAAGAAACATAATGTTTTCAGAATGTGTGTAGATTATAGAAAATTAAATGCACATGCTATTCGCGATAATTACCCGTTACCGGTAATTGAAAAATATTTTCAATATTAGATCTTCAATCGGAGTTTCATCAAACTAGAGTAGCTCGTGAATATTAAATATACGTCGTTTGTTACACCCAAAGCACAATATGAATATTTGAGAGTTCCTAAGTGCTGCAACAGAGAGCGGCAAGTCAAAACACCCGTGGGTTCAGGCACTAGCAACTCCTTGGCTGGGTTCCCGGTCATGTAGGAATCCCCGGCAACGAAAAGGCGGACAGATAAGCATCGCTTGACGGTGGATCTCCTAGCATGAAAAGTACCCGGCCCGGATATTATCAGAATTGTCAGAAATAACTTTCTCGACCAGGTAAATACTGTATGGAGAAATCAGCAAAATCTATTTCTCAGAAAAATGACAGACGATAATCATCGGTGGGAGAACAGATCAAATAGGAGAGAGCAGATTGTTTTATCGCGCCTCCGAGCTGGGCACACAGTTATCACACATGATCCGCTTTTCGAAGGGGAAGATGAACCAACATGCGATGCTTGCCTTGAAGCATTGACGGTAGAACATCTTCTATCAAACTGCTGCAAATACGAAAATGCCACCTACAAGGTACATCACTGGAAATTTTGTCCAATGACAAAACTGAGAAAGAAAATCTGCTGACCTTTTTTAGAAAAATCCGAACTACTAGACAAAAAATAATTCTAATCACTAAGCCCAACAGTGTATTCGAGCCTCTTTTCTTTTCATTCGTTACAGATCGCCTCATCATAGACCGCAGTTACTCTAGAATAGTAATAAACCATTGTTGGTAGAAAAAATTTAGAACATATGATGTTATTGTACATACTTTTTGTAACTTTTTCAACTAGAGTGGTTAATGACTCTCGAGTTAAAACCCCTCTCAAATAAATCTAATATAATAATAATAATGAGCATTGGCAATCAGAAGCACTAGAAGTCTCAGTCAGTCACTAATCTTGTGGGTAAAAAATAAAATAAAGTATGTTAGTGGGTGGCACAGCACAGTACAGCACAAGCAAAATGAAGATGCAGGCACCTCTAAGCAGAAGATCTTAGATCTTATTAGCAGCTCTCGGTTACTCATTCGGTAAGCAGTCTAGGCAGCAAAAACCTGCTTTCTATTACCAAAAAGAAAAAGAATATTGAAGACCAATCATTTTGCGATTGACGATTATTACATAGGTGGTGTTACAGCCGCAAGATTTTCGTTGAAGCACAAGAGTAAGTACAGTATCCGGTCCGTGCTGAGCCGAGATTTGTTGTTGTTGTTGCTGCGGAAAGGACTAGCAGTTAAGAAAGTTTTTAATTTTTTTCTTTCTTTTTTTCGTTACAATTCTTGAGTTTGTTTTTAGCTTAGCTAGCGAACTAGGTACTACTGCAGATAGCGGGAAAGATCTATAGATGTAGTGTACACCTCAATGCTGTAAAATAAACTATCAATCATTGCATCATAGAATGCAATCGATCGATGCAATGTAATGTAAGGTTATGTTAAGTGTTTCAACAATACACAGCACACTCGTGGGCTTCGACCAACTCGATTGTCCGGGGCGAATGCTGTCCTTACTCGCTACCGCTCGTTCGAACGTAAACCAGGGAATCACCCCTATGTTTGGAATAGACCTAGGAAATCCAGCAGATAGTTGTTTGAATGGAATGTGATCTTTCCTCTTGTTCCCACATCTGAACATAAGCCGATAATGCTCCTCTAGAATTTAACTCAACTCTAGTTGAATGAAACTACTTACTATTTCTGTAGGGCATACCGATTTTCATGAATCACCATGCGCCTTCATTTCAACTTTATATTTTTCAATAAAGTTGTTTGTTCAACGGGGCAAACCATGATCACACATTATCAATTTAAAAACAAAAACCTGCATTTCCCGCTATGAGCTTTATCTAGTATGCACTGATGTCGTAGTTCAAAAAAATTCTTTCGATATTCGATATCATTCTACTAAGACGCACACACAATATTCTCAAAATAATATTTTTCCTGGAACATTATTTTCTTGCGTTGCAACTTCGAAAAAGATATACCGATCAGGTGTTAACGTGTAAAACAATAACACTAAAATAAACTTAAATGATCGAAATACATATGTGCTTTGGAAACTATTTTCATAAAATTTAAAAGCCGTAATTCCGAAGCATCGATCAGCAACGACACAAACAACAAAGTAAATTAATCACGTTACATAAACTACAACAGGTCGTAATATTTTCTATGTCCAAATTTGTTCACTTGTTGAGAAAAGTTGAATCTAAATGAAAAGATGAATCAATTGTGGTTATAGATTTTTCAAAAAAAATTAACCATGCTCTATTCATTGCGAGCTAGCTATTAATAAAAGAGAAATCGGTGGGATAAGTCCTTTTCAGTATAAAAGACCGAGAATTCGTGCAACTCGTAAACCGCAGTATTGTTAACGGTGATACGGCGAGGTATCTTTGCCATATGCATTGAATATAACGTTCATAAATCGATAGAACTGCTACCAAGATCACGTACCTCACTGTAAGGTTCTTCCATGCCAAATCCAGCAAAAACACTGAAAGCGCACAAAAAGCAATTATGCACCACATAGGCACCGATCGTCTCTACCTCGTCGAGCCAGTAAAAACAAAGGCGCTGATCGATGCGCTAATAATCAAACAAGCATATTGATACCGACGCAAAATTGTCACACCAATGTGGCATCTTTTTTCGACTCGTTTATTTAATACAAATCTTATCAGCTTATGTAACAAGTAATCATATGTAATGCAACAACAATATCATTTGTGAGCCCCATCATTTTATCAATAAGGAACACTTTTGGCATAGTCCGGGTTGAGATAGCAATGCGATCCAATTGCTAATCAGGTGCGGATATCGCAAGGAAAGAATTGTCTATGCAGGGTTTATGCGATTCCTCTTCTGCCCTTTGGGATGAGCAGATTTGGATATCGCACTGCTCCGTCAAATATGCAAACGAACCTGTAGTGCAAAGCACAGGCATAACATGGCGGCCTAGGTAACAGAGAGACAGAAAAAAAACTAAATTCTAAGTGTGAAAATTAAATAGGTTTGTAATGTGATGTGCGATGTGCATAAAGCTAAAACTATTAGGAAGAAGCAAAAACATTCTGCATTTGTTGTGTGTCATGGTTATTACAGACCAACTAGTGAGAAATAAGAACACTAGAACTCCTGGGCATGTGGAACCCAAGCATCATTTAACGAAGAACTTTCGGAATCTTCTCAGAAATGCTGGGTACATTATTGAAAACGGCAATTACGTTGGTTCAACGGAAAAACGAATCGGCGAAGCGATCTTCGCTCTCTGTCACCAAAAACACCAAAAGAAAACAAGAAGAAAATACAGTGCGCGAAACGTAGCGTTGATAAAAACAATACGTCGGTAGAAAAAATTACGCAGAAAAAAAATAAAACAACTTGTGGGAGCCCCAAAATCTATACACAAGTGTCGGAAAACATCGGCGACGGTCAGTAAAACCGATTAAGAATTATTGTTTAACCATAGGTAGAGTAAATTCTAAAAACGAAAAAGTTTATATCAATCTGGTGATACAAATGTGAATATCATGCAACATTTAGACCCAAACGAAGGTAAACAGAATGGGCATTGAATAAAATTATGGATTATACTAGCAGTTGTAAAATTCCAGTTACCTCTTGTTGTTCGCAAAACATTTAAGAAGAATTGGAGAAGACGAGGTTTTGAAAAAGAAAAAGCAATTTCGACTGCAAATATTGCAGACGTTTGAAATGCAGCTATGGTGATGTCAGACCTGCACCGTCAATAGTACAGCCGTATGGTAGTTCGGCTGATAGCTTAGACGCATTTTTGGGTTCAGCAACTCGACTAGGTTTACCAGATGGGGCAAGGACGATTGATCAAATTGGAAATGATAGAAAATGGTAAAGCGAGGTGTACGGGAAGAGCAACAGCTGAAAACATTATTGCAAAAATGAACGCAATAAAACAAAATGATACCCTAGAAAAAATTTGTAATGAGGTAGCAAACCACACAATCAAAATGCAGGCAGACTATCTAAATAATAAAATACGCAAGCAAACCCGATCAGCCAAACATATCAGGATTTTAACTTATCTTGACATTTTGTTACGACCAGTTTTCGTATCAACATGGGTTCTAAACTTATCATATCGAAAAGGCCCATCACATTTATTTACTGATTAATACTAATTGTAGCATGTTTTGTTAGATTTTCGGTAGAAAAAGATCAACATTAGTTAGAATGATTCTTACAAATTTCGTTATAAATATTCTACGATATTATTGCAGATTTTTCTTCGATCATGTTATTCAAAATTATTTTCAGCTATTGCTTCAAAATATAGTTTTAATACCTAAACAGGCTTTTCCCAAAATGCATAAGTATTTTTGCAGTTCGTACCCAAATACCAAGATATGTTATAATCCTGATATATTTTGTTGATCGATAACTCAGGAAGTTTTCATTTCATGCGGCTAAATAACAGTTTACGACAATATGTAAGCGTAGTAATCGACACAGTTAGCAATGCAGCTTCGAAATTTATATCAGCATGTAAAATAAAAATACAAGTAGATTACATTATATTGAGTAAGAATCTGAAATAATCATTAATTGATTGGAAAAAACTGCGAAATATTTGATTATTTTTGTTATCTGAAGAGATATCGACGGATATAGCTGAAATCAGTTCGGTATCTTTGATGTATGAAATAACGTATTCGATTTCGAACTCTTTAACCTTTTTGTAAGAAACTCTTTCAAGATAGTCAGATTCCAATTTAGTTTTTGTTATTTCTTTTAGCGACGATATAGCTTTCCAACCAGGAGAACAACCAAAATATAATTCATTCCGTACAATGAGACTTCGGGCCAAAGGCAAAACAATTATTTAGAATGCCTAGATATTACATACATATACGAAGACTTGATTCAGCTTACAATATTTTTTAAGCGACCGAACAATCGTAACAAAACTTTGGTTCGTGTAAGACCAATGAGAATTATTATAAAAAAATAATGGCTTATAAAACCAACTTTAAATATTTGATTAATATACGCAGCTATATCTTGGAAGTGCCAAAACGTCGGATTTAGAGAAAATCAGCGACGTATATTTAACTGATCGATTGCACAGAAATGCTTCTTGGTTTGCAACAGCTGGTTGCTTGAAAAGTGTAGTGTCAGTAGTAGGTTCAAATATTTTGTAAAGGTTGTAAGGAAATATAATAACACAATCGAATATTTTCTTTATCGCAAAATCATTATTTAAAATTATCTTATTCAGTAGCAAAAACCTGATATTTCAAAAGCTGGGGTTTCAAAGGGCTTCTGCTGAATCTGTCGAACCGTTCGGCCAAAACCATTTGTTATGTTTTAGAAAAGATTTCTGCTATTGTGTACCTTTCGGAAATTTTTCACGTAAATGAAAGTGTAGTGAATGAAACCCCAGATGTGTGTTCGAGACAAATATATTGTTTTGAAGCAAATAAAACAGCGACAGTTCTATTGCAAAGGTTTAGTAACTCAATTCACTAAAGTGAAAATGAACTAAATATTGTAATTCGTTGTTAGTTGAATCACTATTATATGTTTGGTGCTGCGACGAAGACTCTCAAACCATTTCTTTAAAGTTCACTCGATCGTAAACATTTCTGAAAGCGCGTGAATGGAGAAACCGAAAATTTGTAATGTACATCCTTATTATTGAATACGAAGATGAATTGAATTTTAATCAAGAATACCGTGCAAAGTATTCAATACTAAGTGAGATACATCAGTGGGTATCATTGTGTGATGGATTTTGAATTAACATTAAAGGATTGATTTTGCACTGTTCAAGCTTGTAAGGAAAGGCCCTTTGATTTTGATTGAAATCACTCCTCAACCTACGTCAAACTTTTTGAAAATGAAATGATAAAGATATTGCTACTACTGGTAAACGCTATTGTATCTGTTTCGCCGTAGCAACTTATTTCTGTATAGGAGATCATCTTAAGCCTTCCATTCCAAATATCGCCGAAGGTTTCAACGCAAACAACATGAAATTTAACTTGAAAATTGAATAAAGCAATGTTCTTTTGTTGGACTATAGAAACACACAATTAAACTCGTTGGAAATCATAGGTTTGAAACGTTCTGTTACATTAGCAGGAGGTGGAAGTGGTGGAGGAAGAACAAGATGAGGGAAGACTAGCACAGCAGCTCAATATGATATGATTTAATAGCAATGGTGAACCTACTAGGTGAGAGAGTATGTATTTGTATGAGTTTGTTTGGTTGCGTTAACATATAGTGATTTTACATCAATGTTTTCATCTTTGTTTATATTTTGGTTGCTATTTTGCTTTAAGTAATTTATGAAGAATTATGCACATTAGTGGCGTTAGTCACTGTACTTACTCAGTCACAATGTTACGCCAACGCACTCGCGGTCCATGGCAGCTTGTCTCTCGAGAGCACGCAACATTTCCGAGATCTTGCTCCACTTGGTCCAACCACCTAGCTCTCCTAGTCGGATTCGAGACGAACAACACCACGGCATTCTTACCGCCCATTCCGCCCCTTCCTACTGGGCTTAGAGTAGAGTTGCGCCAGTTCGTGGTTCATTCATAGTCCTAAGCACACGTCGTTCGAAAACGGCTAGTGCTTGCAGGAGGACACTACTCGAGCATTGTCCATGTCTCGTGCCCCGTAACGGACTACCGGTATTATGAGCACTTGCTTGTTTGCTAGACCTGAACTTGTTTGTGCCTTGTGGAGTCCGTAGTAGGAGGCACGACTTCCAGTCTGCTGCTGCGTTTCTGCTGCAGTTGTTGTCTGACACTGTTAGTCAGATCCGATCCGAACAAACATCCGAAACTCGTCAACCTCCTCAAATTCATCTCTACTCATGCTCATGCGCTCGGTTCCTCCTGCTAGCAGATACTTGGTTGGTCTTCGACGTATTCTCACCTTCAATCCCAACACATACATGCTTTTCAGTTGGGTTTACTGTTGAGCAACCGGCCTGGACACCTGGTCCTTTCAGATGAACTCTGGCTGGATTTATTGATTTATTTATTGTGCCCCGCATGTTTAAGGCCGCACGCGCACGTCAAGAGGCAGGAACACAGGAACAGGAGGCCTTGTCTTCGGCCCCTTGCGTGTTTCAAACGGGCTTGGTATCGGGTGCGGTGATATCTTCGCAAAGCACTACTGTATATCCTCCTAATCAGTCTTGTTAGTTTCGCAGGGAAGTCAGTTCATTAACTTTCTCCATAAGTTCTCTACACGGTCGATAGTCGTATCGTAATAGGTGGTTGGTATTCGCGACACTTGCAGCAGGATCTGCCGCAGCGTTTACGATTTGATTTGGTCCGTTGTCAATTGGGATTGATGGCCATCCACAAAACCGGCTTGATAGATAACTTTCCACAAACCTTTCGTGCTAGCGGCGAGAGACGGCTGGGATGATGATGATTTGGGAGAGCACTTGTGTTGGTAATCGTGATCGCTCTCGCTCGGTAGTGGTGGTGGTAGTTGTCACATTCCAACTTGTCGCCCCCTACTTGTAGTATTATTGTGCATATTACTCCCTCCTTCTGTATCCCAGATCCTGACGCGATAGCTGAGCCAGAGCCAGCAGACAGGAAGCCAAACTATCCGGGCCCAGCTTGATAAGCTCCGCTGCTATGGCCACATCCTTTCAAGCTGATTTGTTGTTCTTGAGCATCCACACAGCATCACTTATCGTGGTATGTAGCGCGGTATGTCTCCCTCATCCGCTGTGCTGACGAAGTCGTTCCTCCTACCGTCTTTGTCTTGGGCTTGGTCCTCTGCCTCTGGGCCATTGAAGTAGTGTTCAATGTAGTAGTGCTGCTTCCACCTGTCGATATCACCTCACACGTTCATCCGTCAAGATTCTTCCATATTTCATTTCATTTCACAGCTCCATCATCTGATTCATTTCAGCTCGCGGCACAAAGCCTGCGCGGGATGTGTGTTTTAGTTTCTTGCAGAATCTACGTGTTTCTTGTGAACGATACAGCTGCTCCATTTCCGCACACTCCTTATATAACGCTCTTCAAGCGGCGCTTTTTTGTCGCTTTTGTCCCTTTTCGACCGCTTTCTGTCCGCTTTTTGGCTTCGTCTTTTTAATTCTTTATATATTCAATAACGCTTAATATGGTTCTACCGATGTTTATTTGCTGTATAATTTCCGCATACATAAATCCCATCTATATATTGTATGCTATGCTGCTAGAGAGAAATGGGTTCTGTTCTATCGAATGAATGTTTAATTATTTCTGTTCAATATCTGCCTGATCCCCTTTTGTATATTATTTAATAATTCTAGAAATAGTTCTATCAATGTTTAACTTCTGTTTAATTTCTGTAAGGATACTTTACTTTTACTTCTATGGCGACAGATCGTTGCGATCCTGTGCCAGAATAAGTCTCTGCCAAATCATATATATAGTTAATAGTGCTCAAAATGGTTCTCGCGATGCATAAACACTGCGGAAAAGTGAAGAAAAAAGGTTCAAATATTTACTAATATTCGAAGCTAACTCCATCTTAATTCGCAATATAGCAATTAATATTAGGAAAAAGCCCGAATACTGCCACCTAGAATCGTCGTTGCATTCACAAGTTCATTTACAAGTTTAAAAAGCGTCTTCGGTGCGCCATCTAGATAAGCACATAGGCAATCGAAAAAAGTTTTCACAGTGTTGCCACCTACCATCGTTACCGCCACCTACCGTCGCCAAAGATTCGGGTGATTGTATCCACTAAATTAACCAGACATGGCGCCACCTATTAACCGATATGAACAACAACTACGCCACCTACCGTCGTCAAAGATTCGGGTGATTGTATCCACTAAATTAACTAGACGAGGCGCCATCTATTAACCGATAGGAACAACTATTTTGGTGTCGCCACCTGTCAACCGATATGAACAACTATTTTGGTGTCGCCACCTATCAACCGATATGAACAACTATTTGGGTGTCGCCACCTATTAACCGACATGAACAACTATCTTAGTGTCGCCACCTGTTACCCGACATGAGCAACTATTCAAGTGGCGCCACCTACATTTGAAGCGCGAAAGCTGCTCCGGTGTCGCCATCTAGTCTCAAGAATGGGAAGCTTCCCCAGTGCGCCACCTATATGTCGACGTGAGAAACTATTTAAGTGGCGCCACCTACATTTGAAGTGCAGAAGCTGTTTCGGTGTCGCCATCTAGTTTTGAAAATGAAAAACTTTCACAGTGCGCCACCTATATGTCGACATGAACAACTATTTAAGTAGCGCCACCTACATTTAAAGTGCAGAAGCTGCTCCGGTGTCGCCATCTAGTTTTAAAAATGATAAGCTTCCACGGTGCGCCCCCTATATGTCGACATGAACAACTATTTCAGTGTCGCCATCTGCATTTGAAGTGTAAAAAACTCTTCCGGTGTCGTCATCTAACGCACTTGATTCGAAAAATACATGAACAAACTAGCGTTGGGTGAAATGATCGTACATTATTAATTTAAAAACAAAAACTTGCATTTTCAATTATTTGAAAGTCATGCATCAATTCAATGCATGATTAGCTCCTACGTACATCAAAATAGCAATTGTATTCTTCATCAAGTTGTTCAAGACGAAAAGTTACTTCCAAGTGATGTTGAGGAAAACATATTATTCTTTTTGGAACATTATTTCCTTCCGAAGGTGCAAGAAAAAGATATACCGATCAAGTGTCGACGTGTGAAACAATAAAATAAAAATAATGTTAAATGCTCGAAATATGTGTTTTCAATATTGTTTTTATAAGACTTAAAGGCCGTATTACAGAAGCTTGTCAAAGTATTGGATTTTCGATCGATCAGCGAATCTATCTTAACCACCACCTACGGCGAAGAATAAGCCTTGCTACAATGATACAATGATGCATGAAATCGATGGATGGTAAAGAATGTTACCATTTCATGTAAAATTTGATCGCATTTTTTTCCGTTCGGCAATTCCAGTTTTTAAAATATAGTTGCTGAAATATTTAAACAATTGTGTGTTAAAAACGAACGCAGTTTGGACTTAAGAGGTACATACAATCGGCTTTTACAAAAACACGGGCAACGCCTTAAAAGATATTTTAAAGTTTGTTGATTGAATTACTTAACAGATGAAAAGAAGATCAATGTAGATCGCATGTTATTATTCCTTCGTATATGAGGTAATTTCGAGTTGCATGTTGACATCATTGCGTATATAAAGATTTGGGACAACATCGGAGAGCAATAGGTAACATTATATACGATTTACAGGTTCATATGATTTCAAGCTTTTAACAGTACTAGATGAAATCATTATTCCGGAGTGACTTTGATCATTTCATTATTTTGATGAATTTGGGGTGAAACTTCACTGCTTGAACAAGTTTGAACTTTTCAAAACGATTTCAATGAGTTTGTGAATATGAGAAGCAATTTGGGGGCCGTTCATATCACACGTAAACAGTTCATGCTGGCAAATGTCCAAGATGCATACAACACTTTTAGAATATATGAGTACGATTGTCCACGAAGAGAGAAAAAGGTCTAAAATCACCAGAAGACTAGTCCACGAGGACCCCTCAACAGTCCAAAGTTGCATGTTACGGGACGTCTAGGGTAGTCGTTAAACTGAAAACATGTAGTACGCTGTTGAGATTATTAGGACTCAACTTTGCCTTTGAGGAAAAAAATGCAAAAATAATAATGAAAATCATTGTCATAACACTTTTGATTTTTAACTTATCTGGAAACAAAATAAAAAAAAGCTTTACGTATTGCAGTTTGTTGTTTTGTATTCGCTTGTGCCGATTGTTTGTATGCAATGAAAATCGCTCTATCGCCCTAGTCTATTTTCAATTCATATTTTAGCATGCGAAACACTCATTAAACATCAGGAAATGCATGAATAGTATCAATGCAGACATATCTCAACACGATCAGTAAAGATTACGACAAATCCCAGGCAGGCAGGGTGATCAAAGTCACCCCGAAGATCAAAGTTTTCCCCGGTTTACGGTACTCAATTTGATGTTTTTTATTAACACTACTGCGTTTTGGTTCGTACAACATCGTAGTAGAATCATACTACAGGCGAACCGAAATTGTATTTATGCTTAAATTATGCCAATAGGAAATTGTACTGGATAGCAAACAAAGTTGTTCATACCTCAGATTTTATGCAATAGGAAATTGTTACAGAATTGTAAAAATTTGAATAAAAAGCTATATATTTTCAACTGCCTGAACCATATTGGCACGTTTATCGCCTCCCCTTTGGTGCTTATAAGCTCACACGGAAAGTTATATACAACTTTATCAGCCTGTACAAAGACACTTATATCTCAACATCAATTGAAATATACAGTCCACATTGTTGCCTATGGTACAGTAATTGAGAAAATATAAAAATATACCCTTGTTCTTTAAACCATTTTAAGCCTGGAAATATTGATGATCATGTGGTAAACGAACACGTGTTCAATACTAGTGACGAGAACTTTCAAATAGTAATAAAAAATGTGGGAAAAGAGTTTAAATCTCTTTTGCAAATTTGATAAATATTTTTTTAAGTTAATTATTCATATTACAACGAACCTTCCAAACTAGTAACTGATTATGCAATGAAAATATTACTTATAAAAGAGGTGACAATTTTCATTGCAAGCCTAGACGACTTTCATACGAGCAAAAGAAACAAGTTGATGAAAACAATGATGAAATAAGGGATTATCAGAGATAGTAATTCTCCATTTGCAAGTCGTATCGTACTGATACACAAAGAAACATAATGTTTTCAGAATGTGTGTAGATTATAGAAAATTAAATGCACATGCTATTCGCGATAATTACCCGTTACCGGTAATTGAAAAATATTTTCAATATTAGATCTTCAATCGGAGTTTCATCAAACTAGAGTAGCTCGTGAATATTAAATATACGTCGTTTGTTACACCCAAAGCACAATATGAATATTTGAGAGTTCCTAAGTGCTGCAACAGAGAGCGGCAAGTCAAAACACCCGTGGGTTCAGGCACTAGCAACTCCTTGGCTGGGTTCCCGGTCATGTAGGAATCCCCGGCAACGAAAAGGCGGACAGATAAGCATCGCTTGACGGTGGATCTCCTAGCATGAAAAGTACCCGGCCCGGATATTATCAGAATTGTCAGAAATAACTTTCTCGACCAGGTAAATACTGTATGGAGAAATCAGCAAAATCTATTTCTCAGAAAAATGACAGACGATAATCATCGGTGGGAGAACAGATCAAATAGGAGAGAGCAGATTGTTTTATCGCGCCTCCGAGCTGGGCACACAGTTATCACACATGATCCGCTTTTCGAAGGGGAAGATGAACCAACATGCGATGCTTGCCTTGAAGCATTGACGGTAGAACATCTTCTATCAAACTGCTGCAAATACGAAAATGCCACCTACAAGGTACATCACTGGAAATTTTGTCCAATGACAAAACTGAGAAAGAAAATCTGCTGACCTTTTTTAGAAAAATCCGAACTACTAGACAAAAAATAATTCTAATCACTAAGCCCAACAGTGTATTCGAGCCTCTTTTCTTTTCATTCGTTACAGATCGCCTCATCATAGACCGCAGTTACTCTAGAATAGTAATAAACCATTGTTGGTAGAAAAAATTTAGAACATATGATGTTATTGTACATACTTTTTGTAACTTTTTCAACTAGAGTGGTTAATGACTCTCGAGTTAAAACCCCTCTCAAATAAATCTAATATAATAATAATAATGAGCATTGGCAATCAGAAGCACTAGAAGTCTCAGTCAGTCACTAATCTTGTGGGTAAAAAATAAAATAAAGTATGTTAGTGGGTGGCACAGCACAGTACAGCACAAGCAAAATGAAGATGCAGGCACCTCTAAGCAGAAGATCTTAGATCTTATTAGCAGCTCTCGGTTACTCATTCGGTAAGCAGTCTAGGCAGCAAAAACCTGCTTTCTATTACCAAAAAGAAAAAGAATATTGAAGACCAATCATTTTGCGATTGACGATTATTACATAGGTGGTGTTACAGCCGCAAGATTTTCGTTGAAGCACAAGAGTAAGTACAGTATCCGGTCCGTGCTGAGCCGAGATTTGTTGTTGTTGTTGCTGCGGAAAGGACTAGCAGTTAAGAAAGTTTTTAATTTTTTTCTTTCTTTTTTTCGTTACAATTCTTGAGTTTGTTTTTAGCTTAGCTAGCGAACTAGGTACTACTGCAGATAGCGGGAAAGATCTATAGATGTAGTGTACACCTCAATGCTGTAAAATAAACTATCAATCATTGCATCATAGAATGCAATCGATCGATGCAATGTAATGTAAGGTTATGTTAAGTGTTTCAACAATACACAGCACACTCGTGGGCTTCGACCAACTCGATTGTCCGGGGCGAATGCTGTCCTTACTCGCTACCGCTCGTTCGAACGTAAACCAGGGAATCACCCCTATGTTTGGAATAGACCTAGGAAATCCAGCAGATAGTTGTTTGAATGGAATGTGATCTTTCCTCTTGTTCCCACATCTGAACATAAGCCGATAATGCTCCTCTAGAATTTAACTCAACTCTAGTTGAATGAAACTACTTACTATTTCTGTAGGGCATACCGATTTTCATGAATCACCATGCGCCTTCATTTCAACTTTATATTTTTCAATAAAGTTGTTTGTTCAACGGGGCAAACCATGATCACACATTATCAATTTAAAAACAAAAACCTGCATTTCCCGCTATGAGCTTTATCTAGTATGCACTGATGTCGTAGTTCAAAAAAATTCTTTCGATATTCGATATCATTCTACTAAGACGCACACACAATATTCTCAAAATAATATTTTTCCTGGAACATTATTTTCTTGCGTTGCAACTTCGAAAAAGATATACCGATCAGGTGTTAACGTGTAAAACAATAACACTAAAATAAACTTAAATGATCGAAATACATATGTGCTTTGGAAACTATTTTCATAAAATTTAAAAGCCGTAATTCCGAAGCATCGATCAGCAACGACACAAACAACAAAGTAAATTAATCACGTTACATAAACTACAACAGGTCGTAATATTTTCTATGTCCAAATTTGTTCACTTGTTGAGAAAAGTTGAATCTAAATGAAAAGATGAATCAATTGTGGTTATAGATTTTTCAAAAAAAATTAACCATGCTCTATTCATTGCGAGCTAGCTATTAATAAAAGAGAAATCGGTGGGATAAGTCCTTTTCAGTATAAAAGACCGAGAATTCGTGCAACTCGTAAACCGCAGTATTGTTAACGGTGATACGGCGAGGTATCTTTGCCATATGCATTGAATATAACGTTCATAAATCGATAGAACTGCTACCAAGATCACGTACCTCACTGTAAGGTTCTTCCATGCCAAATCCAGCAAAAACACTGAAAGCGCACAAAAAGCAATTATGCACCACATAGGCACCGATCGTCTCTACCTCGTCGAGCCAGTAAAAACAAAGGCGCTGATCGATGCGCTAATAATCAAACAAGCATATTGATACCGACGCAAAATTGTCACACCAATGTGGCATCTTTTTTCGACTCGTTTATTTAATACAAATCTTATCAGCTTATGTAACAAGTAATCATATGTAATGCAACAACAATATCATTTGTGAGCCCCATCATTTTATCAATAAGGAACACTTTTGGCATAGTCCGGGTTGAGATAGCAATGCGATCCAATTGCTAATCAGGTGCGGATATCGCAAGGAAAGAATTGTCTATGCAGGGTTTATGCGATTCCTCTTCTGCCCTTTGGGATGAGCAGATTTGGATATCGCACTGCTCCGTCAAATATGCAAACGAACCTGTAGTGCAAAGCACAGGCATAACATGGCGGCCTAGGTAACAGAGAGACAGAAAAAAAACTAAATTCTAAGTGTGAAAATTAAATAGGTTTGTAATGTGATGTGCGATGTGCATAAAGCTAAAACTATTAGGAAGAAGCAAAAACATTCTGCATTTGTTGTGTGTCATGGTTATTACAGACCAACTAGTGAGAAATAAGAACACTAGAACTCCTGGGCATGTGGAACCCAAGCATCATTTAACGAAGAACTTTCGGAATCTTCTCAGAAATGCTGGGTACATTATTGAAAACGGCAATTACGTTGGTTCAACGGAAAAACGAATCGGCGAAGCGATCTTCGCTCTCTGTCACCAAAAACACCAAAAGAAAACAAGAAGAAAATACAGTGCGCGAAACGTAGCGTTGATAAAAACAATACGTCGGTAGAAAAAATTACGCAGAAAAAAAATAAAACAACTTGTGGGAGCCCCAAAATCTATACACAAGTGTCGGAAAACATCGGCGACGGTCAGTAAAACCGATTAAGAATTATTGTTTAACCATAGGTAGAGTAAATTCTAAAAACGAAAAAGTTTATATCAATCTGGTGATACAAATGTGAATATCATGCAACATTTAGACCCAAACGAAGGTAAACAGAATGGGCATTGAATAAAATTATGGATTATACTAGCAGTTGTAAAATTCCAGTTACCTCTTGTTGTTCGCAAAACATTTAAGAAGAATTGGAGAAGACGAGGTTTTGAAAAAGAAAAAGCAATTTCGACTGCAAATATTGCAGACGTTTGAAATGCAGCTATGGTGATGTCAGACCTGCACCGTCAATAGTACAGCCGTATGGTAGTTCGGCTGATAGCTTAGACGCATTTTTGGGTTCAGCAACTCGACTAGGTTTACCAGATGGGGCAAGGACGATTGATCAAATTGGAAATGATAGAAAATGGTAAAGCGAGGTGTACGGGAAGAGCAACAGCTGAAAACATTATTGCAAAAATGAACGCAATAAAACAAAATGATACCCTAGAAAAAATTTGTAATGAGGTAGCAAACCACACAATCAAAATGCAGGCAGACTATCTAAATAATAAAATACGCAAGCAAACCCGATCAGCCAAACATATCAGGATTTTAACTTATCTTGACATTTTGTTACGACCAGTTTTCGTATCAACATGGGTTCTAAACTTATCATATCGAAAAGGCCCATCACATTTATTTACTGATTAATACTAATTGTAGCATGTTTTGTTAGATTTTCGGTAGAAAAAGATCAACATTAGTTAGAATGATTCTTACAAATTTCGTTATAAATATTCTACGATATTATTGCAGATTTTTCTTCGATCATGTTATTCAAAATTATTTTCAGCTATTGCTTCAAAATATAGTTTTAATACCTAAACAGGCTTTTCCCAAAATGCATAAGTATTTTTGCAGTTCGTACCCAAATACCAAGATATGTTATAATCCTGATATATTTTGTTGATCGATAACTCAGGAAGTTTTCATTTCATGCGGCTAAATAACAGTTTACGACAATATGTAAGCGTAGTAATCGACACAGTTAGCAATGCAGCTTCGAAATTTATATCAGCATGTAAAATAAAAATACAAGTAGATTACATTATATTGAGTAAGAATCTGAAATAATCATTAATTGATTGGAAAAAACTGCGAAATATTTGATTATTTTTGTTATCTGAAGAGATATCGACGGATATAGCTGAAATCAGTTCGGTATCTTTGATGTATGAAATAACGTATTCGATTTCGAACTCTTTAACCTTTTTGTAAGAAACTCTTTCAAGATAGTCAGATTCCAATTTAGTTTTTGTTATTTCTTTTAGCGACGATATAGCTTTCCAACCAGGAGAACAACCAAAATATAATTCATTCCGTACAATGAGACTTCGGGCCAAAGGCAAAACAATTATTTAGAATGCCTAGATATTACATACATATACGAAGACTTGATTCAGCTTACAATATTTTTTAAGCGACCGAACAATCGTAACAAAACTTTGGTTCGTGTAAGACCAATGAGAATTATTATAAAAAAATAATGGCTTATAAAACCAACTTTAAATATTTGATTAATATACGCAGCTATATCTTGGAAGTGCCAAAACGTCGGATTTAGAGAAAATCAGCGACGTATATTTAACTGATCGATTGCACAGAAATGCTTCTTGGTTTGCAACAGCTGGTTGCTTGAAAAGTGTAGTGTCAGTAGTAGGTTCAAATATTTTGTAAAGGTTGTAAGGAAATATAATAACACAATCGAATATTTTCTTTATCGCAAAATCATTATTTAAAATTATCTTATTCAGTAGCAAAAACCTGATATTTCAAAAGCTGGGGTTTCAAAGGGCTTCTGCTGAATCTGTCGAACCGTTCGGCCAAAACCATTTGTTATGTTTTAGAAAAGATTTCTGCTATTGTGTACCTTTCGGAAATTTTTCACGTAAATGAAAGTGTAGTGAATGAAACCCCAGATGTGTGTTCGAGACAAATATATTGTTTTGAAGCAAATAAAACAGCGACAGTTCTATTGCAAAGGTTTAGTAACTCAATTCACTAAAGTGAAAATGAACTAAATATTGTAATTCGTTGTTAGTTGAATCACTATTATATGTTTGGTGCTGCGACGAAGACTCTCAAACCATTTCTTTAAAGTTCACTCGATCGTAAACATTTCTGAAAGCGCGTGAATGGAGAAACCGAAAATTTGTAATGTACATCCTTATTATTGAATACGAAGATGAATTGAATTTTAATCAAGAATACCGTGCAAAGTATTCAATACTAAGTGAGATACATCAGTGGGTATCATTGTGTGATGGATTTTGAATTAACATTAAAGGATTGATTTTGCACTGTTCAAGCTTGTAAGGAAAGGCCCTTTGATTTTGATTGAAATCACTCCTCAACCTACGTCAAACTTTTTGAAAATGAAATGATAAAGATATTGCTACTACTGGTAAACGCTATTGTATCTGTTTCGCCGTAGCAACTTATTTCTGTATAGGAGATCATCTTAAGCCTTCCATTCCAAATATCGCCGAAGGTTTCAACGCAAACAACATGAAATTTAACTTGAAAATTGAATAAAGCAATGTTCTTTTGTTGGACTATAGAAACACACAATTAAACTCGTTGGAAATCATAGGTTTGAAACGTTCTGTTACATTAGCAGGAGGTGGAAGTGGTGGAGGAAGAACAAGATGAGGGAAGACTAGCACAGCAGCTCAATATGATATGATTTAATAGCAATGGTGAACCTACTAGGTGAGAGAGTATGTATTTGTATGAGTTTGTTTGGTTGCGTTAACATATAGTGATTTTACATCAATGTTTTCATCTTTGTTTATATTTTGGTTGCTATTTCGCTTTAAGTAATTTATGAAGATTTGAGCACATTAGTGGCGTTTGTCACTGTACTTACTCAGTCACAATGTTACGCCAACGCACTCGCGGTCCATGGCAGCTTGTCTCTCGAGAGCACGCAACATTTCCGAGATCTTGCTCCACTTGGTCCAACCACCTAGCTCTCCTAGTCGGATTCGAGACGAACAACACCACGGCATTCTTACCGCCCATTCCGCCCCTTCCTACTGGGCTTAGAGTAGAGTTGCGCCAGTTCGTGGTTCATTCATAGTCCTAAGCACACGTCGTTCGAAAACGGCTAGTGCTTGCAGGAGGACACTACTCGAGCATTGTCCATGTCTCGTGCCCCGTAACGGACTACCGGTATTATGAGCACTTGCTTGTTTGCTAGACCTGAACTTGTTTGTGCCTTGTGGAGTCCGTAGTAGGAGGCACGACTTCCAGTCTGCTGCTGCGTTTCTGCTGCAGTTGTTGTCTGACACTGTTAGTCAGATCCGATCCGAACAAACATCCGAAATCAAATTCATCTCTACTCATGCTCATGCGCTCGGTTCCTCCTGCTAGCAGATACTTGGTTGGTCTTCGACGTATTCTCACCTTCAATCCCAACACATACATGCTTTTCAGTTGGGTTTACTGTTGAGCAACCGGCCTGGACACCTGGTCCTTTCAGATGAACTCTGGCTGGATTTATTGATTTATTTATTGTGCCCCGCATGTTCAAGGCCGCACGCGCACGTCAAGAGGCAGGAACACAGGAACAGGAGGCCTTGTCTTCGGCCCCTTGCGTGTTTCAAACGGGCTTGGTATCGGGTGCGGTGATATCTTCGCAAAGCACTACTGTATATCCTCCTAATCAGTCTTGTTAGTTTCGCAGGGAAGTCAGTTCATTAACTTTCTCCATAAGTTCTCTACACGGTCGATAGTCGTATCGTAATAGGTGGTTGGTATTCGCGACACTTGCAGCAGGATCTGCCGCAGCGTTTACGATTTGATTTGGTCCGTTGTCAATTGGGATTGATGGCCATCCACAAAACCGGCTTGATAGATAACTTTCCACAAACCTTTCGTGCTAGCGGCGAGAGACGGCTGGGATGATGATGATTTGGGAGAGCACTTTGTGTAGGCTGCGTTGGTAATCGTGATCGCTCTCGCTCGGTAGTGGTGGTGGTAGTTGTCACATTCCAACTTGTCGCCCCCTACTTGTAGTATTATTGTGCATATTACTCCCTCCTTCTGTATCCCAGATCCTGACGCGATAGCTGAGCCAGAGCCAGCAGACAGGAAGCCAAACTATCCGGGCCCAGCTTGATAAGCTCCGCTGCTATGGCCACATCCTTTCAAGCTGATTTGTTGTTCTTGAGCATCCACACAGCATCACTTATCGTGGTATGTAGCGCGGTATGTCTCCCTCATCCGCTGTGCTGACGAAGTCGTTCCTCCTACCGTCTTTGTCTTGGGCTTGGTCCTCTGCCTCTGGGCCATTGAAGTAGTGTTCAATGTAGTAGTGCTGCTTCCACCTGTCGATATCACCTCACACGTTCATCCGTCAAGATTCTTCCATATTTCATTTCATTTCACAGCTCCATCATCTGATTCATTTCAGCTCGCGGCACAAAGCCTGCGCGGGATGTGTGTTTTAGTTTCTTGCAGAATCTACGTGTTTCTTGTGAACGATACAGCTGCTCCATTTCCGCACACTCCTTATATAACGCTCTTCAAGCGGCGCTTTTTTGTCGCTTTTGTCCCTTTTCGACCGCTTTCTGTCCGCTTTTTGGCTTCGTCTTTTTAATTCTTTATATATTCAATAACGCTTAATATGGTTCTACCGATGTTTATTTGCTGTATAATTTCCGCATACATAAATCCCATCTATATATTGTTGTATGCTATGCTGCTAGAGAAATGGGTTCTGTTCTATCGAATGAATGTTTAATTATTTCTGTTCAATATCTGCCTGATCCCCTTGTATATTATTTAATAATTCTAGAAATAGTTCTATCAATGTTTAACTTCTGTTTAATTTCTGTAAGGATACTTTACTTTTACTTCTATGGCGACAGATCGTTGCGATCCTGTGCCAGAATAAGTCTCTGCCAAATCATATATATAGTTAATAGTGCTCAAAATGGTTCTCGCGATGCATAAACACTGCGGAAAAGTGAAGAAAAAAGGTTCAAATATTTACTAATATTCGAAGCTAACTCCATCTTAATTCGCAATATAGCAATTAATATTAGGAAAAAGCCCGAATACTGCCACCTAGAATCGTCGTTGCATTCACAAGTTCATTTACAAGTTTAAAAAGCGTCTTCGGTGCGCCATCTAGATAAGCACATAGGCAATCGAAAAAAAGTTTTCACAGTGTTGCCACCTACCATCGTTACCGCCACCTACCGTCGCCAAAGATTCGGGTGATTGTATCCACTAAATTAACCAGACATGGCGCCACCTATTAACCGATATGAACAACAACTACGCCACCTACCGTCGTCAAAGATTCGGGTGATTTTATCCACTAAATTAACTAGACGTGGCGCCATCTATTAACCGATAGGAACAACTATTTTGGTGTCGCCACCTGTCAACCGATATGAACAACTATTTTGGTGTCGCCACCTATCAACCGATATGAACAACTATTTGGGTGTCGCCACCTATTAACCGACATGAACAACTATCTTAGTGTCGCCACCTGTTACCCGACATGAGCAACTATTCAAGTGGCGCCACCTACATTTGAAGCGCGAAAGCTGCTCCGGTGTCGCCATCTAGTCTCAAGAATGGGAAGCTTCCCCAGTGCGCCACCTATATGTCGACGTGAGAAACTATTTAAGTGGCGCCACCTACATTTGAAGTGCAGAAGCTGTTTCGGTGTCGCCATCTAGTTTTGAAAATGAAAAACTTTCACAGTGCGCCACCTATATGTCGACATGAACAACTATTTAAGTAGCGCCACCTACATTTAAAGTGCAGAAGCTGCTCCGGTGTCGCCATCTAGTTTTAAAAATGATAAGCTTCCACGGTGCGCCCCCTATATGTCGACATGAACAACTATTTCAGTGTCGCCATCTGCATTTGAAGTGTAAAAAACTCTTCCGGTGTCGTCATCTAACGCACTTGATTCGAAAAATACATGAACAAACTAGCGTTGGGTGAAATGATCGTACATTATTAATTTAAAAACAAAAACTTGCATTTTCAATTATTTGAAAGTCATGCATCAATTCAATGCATGATTAGCTCCTACGTACATCAAAATAGCAATTGTATTCTTCATCAAGTTGTTCAAGACGAAAAGTTACTTCCAAGTGATGTTGAGGAAAACATATTATTCTTTTTGGAACATTATTTCCTTCCGAAGGTGCAAGAAAAAGATATACCGATCAAGTGTCGACGTGTAAAACAATAAAATGAAAATAATGTTAAATGCTCGAAATATGTGTTTTCAATATTGTTTTTATAAGACTTAAAGGCCGTATTACAGAAGCTTGTCAAAGTATTGGATTTTCGATCGATCAGCGAATCTATCTTAACCACCACCTACGGCGAAGAATAAGCCTTGCTACAATGATACAATGATACATGAAATCGATGGATGGTAAAGAATGTTACCATTTCATGTAAAATTTGATCGCATTTTTTTCCGTTCGGCAATTCCAGTTTTTAAAATATAGTTGCTGAAATATTTAAACAATTGTGTGTTAAAAACGAACGCAGTTTGGACTTAAGAGGTACATACAATCGGCTTTTACAAAAACACGGGCAACGCCTTAAAAGATATTTTAAAGTTTGTTGATTGAATTACTTAACAGATGAAAAGAAGATCAATGTAGATCGCATGTTATTATTCCTTCGTATATGAGGTAATTTCGAGTTGCATGTTGACATCATTGCGTATATAAAGATTTGGGACAACATCGGAGAGCAATAGGTAACATTATATACGATTTACAGGTTCATATGATTTCAAGCTTTTAACAGTACTAGATGAAATCATTATTCCGGAGTGACTTTGATCATTTCATTATTGTGATGAATTTGGGGTGAAACTTCACTGCTTGAACAAGTTTGAACTTTTCAAAACGATTTCAATGAGTTTGTGAATATGAGAAGCAATTTGGGGGCCGTTCATATCACACGTAAACAGTTCATGCTGGCAAATGTCCAAGATGCATACAACACTTTTAGAATATATGAGTACGATTGTTCACGAAGAGAGAAAAAGGTCTAAAATCACCAGAAGACTAGTCCACGAGGACCCCTCAACAGTCCAAAGTTGCATGTTACGGGACGTCTAGGGTAGTCGTTAAACTGAAAACATGTAGTACGCTGTTGAGATTATTAGGACTCAACTTTGCCTTTGAGGAAAAAAATGCAAAAATAATAATGAAAATCATTGTCATAACACTTTTGATTTTTAACTTATCTGGAAACAAAATAAAAAAAAGCTTTACGTATTGCAGTTTGTTGTTTTGTATTCGCTTGTGCCGATTGTTTGTATGCAATGAAAATCGCTCTATCGCCCTAGTCTATTTTCAATTCATATTTTAGCATGCGAAACACTCATTAAACATCAGGAAATGCATGAATAGTATCAATGCAGACATATCTCAACACGATCAGTAAAGATTACGACAAATCCCAGGCAGGCAGGGTGATCAAAGTCACCCCGAAGATCAAAGTTTTCCCCGGTTTACGGTACTCAATTTGATGTTTTTTATTAACACTACTGCGTTTTGGTTCGTACAACATCGTAGTAGAATCATACTACAGGCGAACCGAAATTGTATTTATGCTTAAATTATGCCAATAGGAAATTGTACTGGATAGCAAACAAAGTTGTTCATACCTCAGATTTTATGCAATAGGAAATTGTTACAGAATTGTAAAAATTTGAATAAAAAGCTATATATTTTCAACTGCCTGAACCATATTGGCACGTTTATCGCCTTCCCTTTGGTGCTTATAAGCTCACACGGGAAGGTTATATACAACTTTATCAGCCTGTACAAAGACACTTATATCTCAACATCAATTGAAATATACAGTCCACATTGTTGCCTATGGTACAGTAATTGAGAAAATATAAAAATATACCCTTGTTCTTTAAACCATTTTAAGCCTGGAAATATTGATGATCATGTGGTAAACGAACACGTGTTCAAAACTAGTGACGAGAACTTTCAAATAGTAATAAAAAATGTGGGAAAAGAGTTTAAATCTCTTTTGCAAATTTGATAAATATTTTTTTAAATTAATTATTCATATTACAACGAACCTTCCAAACTAGTAACTGATTATGCGATGGAAATATTACTTATGAAAGAGGTGACAATTTTCATTGCAAGCCTAGACGACTTTCATACGAGCAAAAGAAACAAGTTGATGAAAACAATGATGAAATAAGGGATTATCAGAGAAAGTAATTCTCCATTTGCAAGTCGTATCGTACTGATACACAAAGAAACATAATGTTTTCAGAATGTGTGTAGATTATAGAAAATTAAATGCACATGCTATTCGCGATAATTACCCGTTACCGGTAATTGAAAAATATTTTCAATATTAGATCTTCAATCGGAGTTTCATCAAACTAGAGTAGCTCGTGAATATTAAATATACGTCGTTTGTTACACCCAAAGCACAATATGAATATTTGAGAGTTCCTAAGTGCTGCAACAGAGAGCGGCAAGTCAAAACACCCGTGGGTTCAGGCACTAGCAACTCCTTGGCTGGGTTCCCGGTCATGTAGGAATCCCCGGCAACGAAAAGGCGGACAGATTAGCATCGCTTGACGGTGGATCTCCTAGCATGAAAAGTACCCGGCCCGGATATTATCAGAATTGTCAGAAATAACTTTCTCGACCAGGTAAATACTGTATGGAGAAATCAGCGAAATCTATTTCTCAGAAAAGTGACAGACGATAATCATCGGTGGGAGAACAGATCAAATAGGAGAGAGCAGATTGTTTTATCGCGCCTCCGAGCTGGGCACACAGTTATCACACATGATCCGCTTTTCGAAGGGGAAGATGAACCAACATGCGATGCTTGCCTTGAAGCATTGACGGTAGAACATCTTCTATCAAACTGCTGCAAATACGAAAATGCCACCTACAAGGTACATCACTGGAAATTTTGTCCAATGACAAAACTGAGAAAGAAAATCTGCTGACCTTTTTTAGAAAAATCCGAACTACTAGACAAAAAATAATTCTAATCACTAAGCCCAACAGTGTATTCGAGCCTCTTTTCTTTTCATTCGTTACAGATCGCCTCATCATAGACCGCAGTTACTCTAGAATAGTAATAAACCATTGTTAGTAGAAAAAATTTAGAACATATGATGTTATTGTACATACTTTTTGTAACTTTTTCAACTAGAGTGGTTAATGACTCTCGAGTTAAAACCCCTCTCAAATAAATCTAATATAATAATAATAATGAGCATTGGCAATCAGAAGCACTAGAAGTCTCAGTCAGTCACTAATCTTGTGGGTAAAAAATAAAATAAAGTATGTTAGTGGGTGGCACAGCACAAGCAAAATGAAGATGCAGGCACCTCTAAGCAGAAGATCTTAGATCTTATTAGCAGCTCTCGGTTACTCATTCGGTAAGCAGTCTAGGCAGCAAAAACCTGCTTTCTATTACCAAAAAGAAAAAGAATATTGAAGACCAATCATTTTGCGATTGACGATTATTACATAGGTGGTGTTACAGCCGCAAGATTTTCGTTGAAGCACAAGAGTAAGTACAGTATCCGGTCCGTGCTGAGCCGAGATTTGTTGTTGTTGTTGCTGCGGAAAGGACTAGCAGTTAAGAAAGTTTTTAATTTTTTTCTTTCTTTTTTTCGTTACAATTCTTGAGTTTGTTTTTAGCTTAGCTAGCGAACTAAGTACTACTGCAGATAGCGGGAAAGATCTATAGATGTAGTGTACACCTCAATGATGTAAAATAAACTATCAATCATTGCATCATAGAATGCAATCGATCGATGCAATGTAATGTAAGGTTATGTTAAGTGTTTCAACAATACACAGCACACTCGTGGGCTTCGACCAACTCGATTGTCCGGGGCGAATGCTGTCCTTACTCGCTACCGCTCGTTCGAACGTAAACCAGGGAATCACCCCTATGTTTGGAATAGACCTAGGAAATCCAGCAGATAGTTGTTTGAATGGAATGTGATCTTTCCTCTTGTTCCCACATCTGAACATAAGCCGATAATGCTCCTCTAGAATTTAACTCAACTCTAGTTGAATGAAACTACTTACTATTTCTGTAGGGCATACCGATTTTCATGAATCACCATGCGCCTTCATTTCAACTTTATATTTTTCAATAAAGTTGTTTGTTCAACGGGGCAAACCATGATCACACATTATCAATTTAAAAACAAAAACCTGCATTTCCCGCTATGAGCTTTATCTAGTATGCACTGATGTCGTAGTTCAAAAAAATTCTTTCGATATTCGATATCATTCTACTAAGACGCACACACAATATTCTCAAAATAATATTTTTCCTGGAACATTATTTTCTTGCGTTGCAACTTCGAAAAAGATATACCGATCAAGTGTTAACGTGTAAAACAATAACACTAAAATAAACTTAAATGATCGAAATACATATGTGCTTTGGAAACTATTTTCATAAAATTTAAAAGCCGTAATTCCGAAGCATCGATCAGCAACGACACAAACAACAAAGTAAATTAATCACGTTACATAAACTACAACAGGTCGTAATATTTTCTATGTCCAAATTTGTTCACTTGTTGAGAAAAGTTGAATCTAAATGAAAAGATGAATCAATTGTGGTTATAGATTTTTCAAAAAAAATTAACCATGCTCTATTCATTGCGAGCTAGCTATTAATAAAAGAGAAATCGGTGGGATAAGTCCTTTTCAGTATAAAAGACCGAGAATTCGTGTAACTCGTAAACCGCAGTATTGTTAACGGTGATACGGCGAGGTATCTTTGCCATATGCATTGAATATAACGTTCATAAATCGATAGAACTGCTACCAAGATCACGTACCTCACTGTAAGGTTCTTCCATGCCAAATCCAGCAAAAACACTGAAAGCGCACAAAAAGCAATTATGCACCACATAGGCACCGATCGTCTCTACCTCGTCGAGCCAGTAAAAACAAAGGCGCTGATCGATGCGCTAATAATCAAACAAGCATATTGATACCGACGCAAAATTGTCACACCAATGTGGCATCTTTTTTCGACTCGTTTATTTAATACAAATCTTATCAGCTTATGTAACAAATAATCATATGTAATGCAACAACAATATCATTTGTGAGCCCCATCATTTTATCAATAAGGAACACTTTTGGCATAGTCCGGGTTGAGATAGCAATGCGATCCAATTGCTAATCAGGTGCGGATATCGCAAGGAAAGAATTGTCTATGCAGGGTTTATGCGATTCCCCTTCTGCCCTTTGGGATGAGCAGATTTGGATATCGCACTGCTCCGTCAAATATGCAAACGAACCTGTAGTGCAAAGCACAGGCATAACATGGCGGCCTAGGTAACAGAGAGACAGAAAAAAAACTAAATTCTAAGTGTGAAAATTAAATAGGTTTGTAATGTGATGTGCGATGTGCATAAAGCTAAAACTATTAGGAAGAAGCAAAAACATTCTGCATTTGTTGTGTGTCATGGTTATTACAGACCAACTAGTGAGAAATAAGAACACTAGAACTCCTGGGCATGTGGAACCCAAGCATCATTTAACGAAGAACTTTCGGAATCTTCTCAGAAATGCTGGGTACATTATTGAAAACGGCAATTACGTTAGTTCAACGGAAAAACGAATCGGCGAAGCGATCTTCGCTCTCTGTCACCAAAAACACCAAAAGAAAACAAGAAGAAAATACAGTGCGCGAAACGTAGCGTTGATAAAAACAATACGTCGGTAGAAAAAATTACGCAGAAAAAAAATAAAACAACTTGTGGGAGCCCCAAAATCTATACACAAGTGTCGGAAAACATCGGCGACGGTCAGTAAAACCGATTAAGAATTATTGTTTAACCATAGGTAGAATAAATTCTAAAAACGAAAAAGTTTATATCAATCTGGTGATACAAATGTGAATATCATGCAACATTTAGACCCAAACGAAGGTAAACAGAATGGGCATTGAATAAAATTATGGATTATACTAGCAGTTGTAAAATTCCAGTTACCTCTTGTTGTTCGCAAAACATTTAAGAAGAATTGGAGAAGACGAGGTTTTGAAAAAGAAAAAGCAATTTCGACTGCAAATATTGCAGACGTTTGAAATGCAGCTATGGTGATGTCAGACCTGCACCGTCAATAGTACAGCCGTATGGTGGTTCGGCTGATAGCTTAGACGCATTTTTGGGTTCAGCAACTCGACTAGGTTTACCAGATGGGGCAAGGACGATTGATCAAATTGGAAATGATAGAAAATGGTAAAGCGAGGTGTACGGGAAGAGCAACAGCTGAAAACATTATTGCAAAAATGAACGCAATAAAACAAAATGATACCCTAGAAAAAATTTGTAATGAGGTAGCAAACCACACAATCAAAATGCAGGCAGACTATCTAAATAATAAAATACGCAAGCAAACCCGATCAGCCAAACATATCAGGATTTTAACATATCTTGACATTTTGTTACGACCAGTTTTCGTATCAACATGGGTTCTAAACTTATCATATCGAAAAGGCCCATCACATTTATTTACTGATTAATACTAATTGTAGCATGTTTTGTTAGAATTTCGGTAGAAAAAGATCAACATTAGTTAGAATGATTCTTACAAATTTCGTTATAAATATTCTACGATATTATTGCAGATTTTTCTTCGATCATGTTATTCAAAATTATTTTCAGCTATTGCTTCAAAATATAGTTTTAATACCTAAACAGGCTTTTCCCAAAATGCATAAGTATTTTTGCAGTTCGTACCCAAATACCAAGATATGTTATAATCCTGATATATTTTGTTGATCGATAACTCAGGAAGTTTTCATTTCATGCGGCTAAATAACAGTTTACGACAATATGTAAGCGTAGTAATCGACACAGTTAGCAATGCAGCTTCGAAATTTATATCAGCATGTAAAATAAAAATACAAGTAGATTACATTATATTGAGTAAGAATCTGAAATAATCATTAATTGATTGGAAAAAACTGCGAAATATTTGATTATTTTTGTTATCTGAAGAGATATCGACGGATATAGCTGAAATCAGTTCGGTATCTTTGATGTATGAAATAACGTATTCGATTTCGAACTCTTTAACCTTTTTGTAAGAAACTCTTTCAAGATAGTCAGATTCCAATTTAGTTTTTGTTATTTCTTTTAGCGACGATATAGCTTTCCAACCAGGAGAACAACCAAAATATAATTCATTCCGTACAATGAGACTTCGGGCCAAAGGCAAAACAATTATTTAGAATGCCTAGATATTACATACATATACGAAGACTTGATTCAGCTTACAATATTTTTTAAGCGACCGAACAATCGTAACAAAACTTTGGTTCGTGTAAGACCAATGAGAATTATTATAAAAAAATAATGGCTTATAAAACCAACTTTAAATATTTGATTAATATACGCAGCTATATCTTGGAAGTGCCAAAACGTCGGATTTAGAGAAAATCATCGACGTATATTTAACTGATCGATTGCACAGAAATGCTTCTTGGTTTGCAACAGCTGGTTGCTTGAAAAGTGTAGTGTCAGTAGTAGGTTCAAATATTTTGTAAAGGTTGTAAGGAAATATAATAACACAATCGAATATTTTCTTTATCGCAAAATCATTATTTAAAATTATCTAATTCAGTAGCAAAAACCTGATATTTCAAAAGCTGGGGTTTCAAAGGGCTTCTGCTGAATCTGTCGAACCGTTCGGCCAAAACCATTTGTTATGTTTTAGAAAAGATTTCTGCTATTGTGTACCTTTCGGAAATTTTTCACGTAAATGAAATTGTAGTGAATGAAACCCCAGATGTGTGTTCGAGACAAATATATTGTTTTGAAGCAAATAAAACAGCGACAGTTCTATTGCAAAGGTTTAGTAACTCAATTCACTAAAGTGAAAATGAACTAAATATTGTAATTCGTTGTTAGTTGAATCACTATTATATGTTTGGTGCTGCGACGAAGACTCTCAAACCATTTCTTTAAAGTTCACTCGATCGTAAACATTTCTGAAAGCGCGTGAATGGAGAAACCGAAAATTTGTAATGTACATCCTTATTATTGAATACGAAGATGAATTGAATTTTAATCAAGAATACCGTGCAAAGTATTCAATACTAAGTGAGATACATCAGTGGGTATCATTGTGTGATGAATTTTGAATTAACATTAAAGGATTGATTTTGCACTGTTCAAGCTTGTAAGGAAAGGCCCTTTGATTTTGATTGAAATCACTCCTCAACCTACGTCAAACTTTTTGAAAATGAAATGATAAAGATATTGCTACTACTGGTAAACGCTATTGTATCTGTTTCGCCGTAGCAACTTATTTCTGTATAGGAGATCATCTTAAGCCTTCCATTCCAAATATCGCCGAAGGTTTCAACGCAAACAACATGAAATTCAACTTGAAAATTGAATAAAGCAATGTTCTTTTGATGGACTATAGAAAAACACAGTTGACTTGTCGGAAATCATAGGTTTGAAACGTTTTGTTACATTAGCAGGAGGTGGAAGTGGTGGAGGAAGAACAAGGTGAGGGAAGACTAGCACAGCAGCTCAATATGATATGATTTAATAGCAATGGTGAACCTACTAGGTGAGAAAGTATGTATTTCTATGAGTTTGTTTGGTTGCGTTAACATATAGTGATTTTACATCAATGTTTTCATCTTTGTTTATATTTTGGTTGCTATTTCGCTTTAAGTAATTTATGAAGATTTGAGCACATTAGTGGCGTTTGTCACTGTACTTACTCAGTCACAATGTTACGCCAACGTACTCGCGGTCCATGGCAGCTTGTCTCTCGAGAGCGCGCAACATTTCCGAGATCTTGCTCCACTTGGTCCAACCACCTAGCTCTCCTAGTCGGATTCGAGACGAACAACACCACGGCATTCTTACCGCCCATTCCGCCCCTTCCTACTGGGCTTAGAGTAGAGTTGCGCCAGCTCGTGTGGTTCATTCATAGTCCTAAGCACACGTCGTTCGAAAACGGCTAGTGCTTGCAGGAGGACACTACTCGAGCATTGTCCATGTCTCGTGCCCCGTAAAGGACTACCGATATTATGAGCACTTGCTTGTTTGCTAGACCTGAACTTGTTTGTGCCTTGTGGAGTCCGTAGTAGGAGGCACGACTTCCAGTCTGCTGCTGCGTTTCTGCTGCAGTTGTTGTCTGACACTGTTAGTCAGATCCGATCCGAACAAACATCCGAAACTCGTCAACCTCCTCAAATTCATCTCTACTCATGCTCATGCGCTCGGTTCCTCCTGCTAGCAGATACTTGGTTGGTCTTCGACGTATTCTCACCTTCAATCCCAACACATACATGCTTTTCAGTTGGGTTTACTGTTGAGCAACCGGCCTGGACACCTGGTCCTTTCAGATGAACTCTGGCTGGATTTATTGATTTATTTATTGTGCCCCGCATGTTAAAGGCCGCACGCGCACGTCAAGAGGCAGGAACACAGGAACAGGAGGCCTTGTCTTCGGCCCCTTGCGTGTTTCAAACGGGCTTGGTATCGGGTGCGGTGATATCTTCGCACAGCACTACTGTATATCCTCCTAATCAGTCTTGTTAGTTTCGCAGGGAAGTCCATTAACTTTCTCCATAGTTCTTTC
This sequence comes from Wyeomyia smithii, assembly GCF_029784165.1. Lineage (NCBI taxonomy): Eukaryota > Metazoa > Arthropoda > Insecta > Diptera > Culicidae > Wyeomyia > Wyeomyia smithii. The sequence continues at coordinate 46,254 of NW_026599188.1, forward strand.
TCTACACGGTCGATAGTCGTATCGTAATAGGTGGTTGGTATTCGCGACACTTGTGCAGCAGAGGCAGGATCTGCCGCAGCGTTTGCGATTTGATTTGGTCCGTTGTCAATTGGGATTGATGGCCATCCACAAAACCGGCTTGATAGATAACTTTCCACAAACCTTTCGTGCTAGCGGCGAGAGACGGCTGGGATGATGATGATTTGGGAGAGCACTTTGTGTAGGGCTGCGTTGGGAATCGTGATCGCTCTCGCTCTCGCTCGGTAGTGGTGGTAGTTGTCACATTCCAACTTGTCGCCCTACTTGTAGTATTATTGTGCATATTACTCCCTCCTTCCTGTTCTGTATCCCAGATCCTGACGCGGTAGCTGAGCCAGCAGACAGGAAGCCAAACTATCCGGGCCCAGCTTGATAAGCTCCGCTGCTATGGCCATCCTTTCAAGCTGATTTGTTGTTCTTGAGCATCCACACAGCATCACTTATCGTGGTATGTAGCGCGGTATGTCTCCCTCATCCGCTGTGCTGACGAAGTCGTTCCTCCTACCGTCTTTGTCTTGGGCTTGGTCCTCTGCCTCTGGGCCATTGAAGTAGTGTTCAATGTAGTAGTGCTGCTTCCACCTGTCGATATCACCTCACACGTTCATCCGTCAAGATTCTTCCATATTTCATTTCATTTCATTTCACAGCTCCATCATCTGATTCATTTCAGCTCGCGGCACAAAGCCTGCGCGGGATGTGTTTTAGTTTCTTGCAGAATCTACGCGTTTCTTGTGAACGATACAGCTGCTCCATTTCCGCATTACTCCTTATTACGCTCTTCAAGCGGCGCTTTTTTGTCGCTTTTGTCCCTTTTCGACCGCTTTCTGTCCGCTTTTTGGCTTCGTTTTTTTAATTCTTTATATATTCAATAACGCTTAATATGGTTCTACCGATGTTTATTTGCTGTATAATTTCCGCATACATAAATCCCATCTATATATTGTATGCTGCTAGAGAAATGGGTTCTATCGAATATGAATGTTTAATTATTTCTGTTCAATATTTGCCTGATCCCCTGTATATATTTAATAATTCTAGAAATAGTTCTATCAATGTTTACTTCTGTTTAATTTCTGTAAGGATACTTTACTTTTACTTCTATGGGGACAGATCGTTGCGATCCTGTGCCAGAATAAGTCTCTGCCAAATCATATATATAGTTAATAGTGCTCAAAATGGTTCTCGCGATGCATAAACACTGGGGAAAAGTGAAGAAAAAAGGTTCAAATATTTACTAATATTCGAAGCTAACTCCATCTTAATTCGCAATATAGCAATTAATATTAGGAAAAAGCCCGAATACTGCCACCTAGAATCGTCGTTGCATTCACAAGTTCATTTACAAGTTTGAAAAGCGTCTTCGGTGCGCCATCTAGATAAGCACATAGGCAATCGAAAAAAGTTTTCACAGTGTTGCCACCTACCATCGTTACCGCCACCTACCGTCGCCAAAGATTCGGGTGATTGTATCCACTAAATTAACTAGACATGGCGCCACCTATTAACCGATATGAACAACAAATACGCCACCTACCGTCGTCAAAGATTCGGGTGATTGTATCCACTAAATTAACTAGACGTGGCGCCATCTATTAACCGATAGGAACAACTATTTTGGTGTCGCCATCTATCAACCGATATGAACAACTATTTTGGTGTCGCCACCTATCAACCGATATGAACAACTATTTAAGTGGCGCCACCTACATTTGAAGCGCGAAAGCTGCTCTGGTGTCGCCATCTAGTTTTAGGAATGGGAAGCTTCCACAGTGCGCCACCTATATGTCGACATGAACAACTATTTAAGTGGCGCCACCTACATTTAAAGTGCAGAAGCTGTTTCGGTGCCGCCATCTCGTTTTAAGTATGGGAAGCTTCTACAGTGCGCCACCTATATGTCAACATGAACAACTATTTAAGTGGCGCCACCTACATTTGAAGTGCAGAAGCTGTTTTGGTGCCGCCATCTAGTTTTAAAAATGATAAGTTTCCACAGTGCGCCCCCTATATGTCGACATGAACAACTATTTCAGTGTCGCCATCTGCATTTGAAGTGTAAAAAACTCTTCCGGTATCGTCATCTTACGCAATTGAAAAATGAAAAGTTTCTGCAGTGAATCCACCTACCGTCGTTAACGTAATATAACTTCGTGAAAGATGCGAAAAATACATAATCAAACTAGCGTTGGGTGAAATGATTATTTAAAAACAAAAACTTGCATTTTCAATTATTTGAAAGTTATGCATCAATCAATGCATGATTAGCTCCTACGTACATCAAAATAGCAATTACATTCTTCATCAAGTTGTTCAAGACGAAAAGTTCCAGTTCTTCCAAGTTATGTTGAGGAAAACATATTATTCTTTTTGGAACATTATTTTCTTCCGAAGGTACAAGAAAGAGATATACCGATCAAGTGTCGACGTGTAAAACAATAAAATGAAAATAATGTTAAATGCTCGAAATATGTGTTTTCAATATTGTTTTTATAAGACTTAAAGGCCGTATTACAGAGTATTGAATTTTCGATCGATCAGCGAATCTATCTTAACCACCACTTACGGCGAAGAATAAGCCTTGCTACAAGTAGTAAGAACCCACAAGAGGGAGCACAACTACAAGTTCGGATGGTACAATAGGGATTAATTAGAAAACAAAATGTTTCAAAATTAATTGCAGTGCAAAATTGTGTGATCTACATAAGATTGATATTCCTTGAAAATTTCTATAACAGTTGTAAGAGGATTGCATAATGAATTTTATACAACTTATTTTTGCATGAAAGTCAAAATCATCTATAATGATACATGAAATCGATGTATGGTAAAGAATGTTACCATTTCATGTAAAGTTTGATCGCATTTTTTTCCATTCGGCAACTCCAGTTTTTAAAATATAGTTGCTGAAATATTTAAAAAATTGTGTGTTACAAACGAACGCAGTTTGGACTTAAGAGGTACAAGCTTAAAAGATACAATCGGCTTTTACAGAAACACGGGCAACGCCTTAAAGATATTTTAAAGTTTGTTGATTGAATCACTTAACAGATGAAAAGAAGGTCAATGTAGATCGCATGTTATTATTCCTTCGTATATGAGGTACTCGAAGTTGCATGATGACATCATTGCGTATATAAAGATTTGGGTCAACATCGGAGAACAATAGGTAACATTATATACGATTTACAGGTTCATATGATTTCAAGCTTTTTACAGTACTAGATGAAATCATTATTCCGGAGTGACTTTGATCATTTCATTATTTTGATGAATTTGGGGTGAAACTTCACTGCTTGAACAAATTTGAACTTTTCAAAACGATTTCAATGAGTTTGTGAATATTAGACGCAATTTGGGGGCCGCTCATATCACACGTAAACAGTTCATGCTGGCAAATGTCCAAGATGCATACAACACTTTCAGAATATATGAGTACGATTGTCCACGAAGAGAGAAAAAGGTATAAAATCACCAGAAGACTAGTCCACGAGGATCACTCAACAGTCCAAAGTTGCATGTTACGGGACGTCTTGGGTAGTCGTTAAAATGAAAACATGTAGTACGCTGTTGAGATTATTAGGACTCAACTTTGCCTTTGAGGAAAAAAATGCAAAAATAATAATGAAAATCATTGTCATAACACTTTTGTTTTTAACTGGAAAAAAGAAAAAATGGAAAAAATGGAAGCAAAAAAAAGCTTTACGTATTGCAGTTTGTTGTTTTGTATTTGCTTGAGCCGATTGTTTGTATGCAATGAAAACCGCTCAAAATGTAGTCTATTTTCAATTCATATTTTAGCATGCGAAACACTCATTAAACATCAGGAAATGCATGAATAGTATCAATGCAGACATATCTCAACACGATCAGTAAACATTAAGACAAATCCCAGGCAGGCAGGGTGATCAAAGTCACCCCGATGATCCAAGTTTTCCCCGGTTTACAGTACTCAATTTGATGTTTTTCATTAACACTACTGCGTTTTGGTTCGTACAACATCGTAGTAGAATCATAATCCGGGTGAACCGAAACTGTATTTATGCTTAAATTATGCCAATAGGAAATAGTACTGGATAGCAAACAGAGTTGTTCATACCTCAGATTTGATGCAATAGGAAATTGTTACAGAATTGTAAAAATTTAAATAAAAAGCTTTATATTTTCAACTGCCTGAACCATATTGGCACGTTTATCGCCTCCCCTTTGGTGCTTATAAGCTCATACGGAAAGTTATATACAACTTTATCAGCTTGTACAAAGACGCTTATATCTGAACATCGATTGAAATATACAGGCCACATTGTTGCCTATGGTACAGTAATTGAGAAAATATAAAAATATACCCTTGTTCTTTGAACCATTTGAAGCCTGGAAATATTGATGATCATGTGGTAAACAAACACGTATTCAATACTAGTGACGAGAACTTTCGAATCGTAATAAAATATGTGGGAAAAGAGTCTAAATCTCTTTTGCAAATTTAATAAATATTTTTTTAAATTAATTATTCATATCACAACGAACCTTCCAAACCAGTAACTGATTATGCGATGGAAATATTACTTATAAAAGAGGTGACAATTTTCATTGCAAGCCTAGACGACTTTCATACGAGCCAAAGAAACAAGTTGATGAAAACAATGATGATATAAGGGATTATCAGAGAAAGTAATACTCCATTTGCAAGTCGTATCGTACTGATACACAAAGAAACAAAATGTTTTCAGAATGTGTGTAGATTATAGAAAATTATATAAACATGCTATTCGCGATAGTTACCCGTTACCGGTAATTGAAAAATATTTTCAATATTAGATCTTCAATCGGAGTTTCATCAAACTAGAATAGCTCGTGAATATTAAATATACGTCGTTTGCTACACCCAAAGCACAATAGGAATATTTGAGAGTTCCTAAGTACCACCAGAGCACGAGTAACATTCTCTGATTCTGCAACAGAGAGCGGCAAGTCCAAACACCCGTGGGTTCAGGCACTAGAGCATGACTGCCCCAGCAACACAACTCTTTGCTGGGTTCCCGGTCATGTGGGAATCTCCGGCAACGAAAAGGCGAACAGATTAGCATCGCTTGGCGATGGATCTCCTAACATGAAAATTACCCGGCCCAGAAATAACTTTCTCGACCAGGTAAATACTGAATGGAGAAATCAGCGAAATCTATTTCTCAGAAAAGTGACAGACGATAATCATCGGTGGGAGGACAGATCAAATAGGAGAGAGCAGATTGTTTTATCGCGCCTCCGAGCTGGGCGAACAGTTATCACACATGATCCGCTTTTCGAAGGGGAAGATGAACCAACATGCGATGCTTGCCTTGAAGCATTGACGGTAGACTATCTTCTATCAAACTGCTGCAAATACGAAAATGCCACCTGCAAGGTACATTACGGGAAATTTTGTCCAATGACAAAACTAAGGAAGAAAATCTGCTGACCTTTCTTAGAAAAATCCGAACTACTAGACAACAAATAATCCTAATCACTAAGCCCAACAGTGTATTCGAGCCTCTTTTCTTTTCATTCGTTACAGATCGCCTCATCATAGACAGCAATTACTCTAGAATAGTAATAAACCATTGTTAGTAGAAAATATTTAGAACATATGATGTTATTGTACATACTTTTTGTTACTTTTTCAACTAGAGTGGTTAATGACTCTCGAGTTAAAACCCCTCTCAAATAAATCTAATATAATAATAATAATGAGCATTGGCAATCAGAAGCACTAGAAGTCTTAGTCAGTCACTAATCTTGTGGGTGAAAAATAAAATAAAGTATGTTGGAGGGTGGCACAGCACAGTACAGCAAAAACAAAATGAAGATGCAGGCACCTCTAAGCAGAAGAACTTAGATCTTATAAGCAGGTCTCGGTTACTCATTTGGTGAGCAGTGTAGGCAGCAAAAACCTGCTTTCTATTACCAAAATGAAAAAGAATATTGAAGACCAATCATTTTGCGATTGACGATTATTACATAGGTGGTGTTACAACCACAAGAGCTTCGTTGAAGCACAAGAGTAAGTACAGTATCCGGTCCGGGTTGAGCCGAGATATGTTGTTGTTGTTGTTGTTGCGGAAAAGAACTAGCAGCTAAGAGAGTTATTAAATTGTTTCTTCTTTTTTTCGTTACCATTCTTGAGTGTGTTTTTAGCTTAGATAGCGAACGAGGCACTACTGCAGATAGCGGGAAAGATCTACAGATGTAGTGTACACTACAATGATGTAAAATAAACTATCAATCATTGCATCATAGAATGCAATCGATCGATGCAATGTAATGTAAGGTTTTGTTATGTGTTTCAACAATACACAGCACACTCGTTGGCTTCGACCAACTCGATTGTCCGGGGCGAATGCTGTCCTTACTCGCTACCGCCCGTTCGAACGTAAACCAGGGAATCACCCCTATGTTTGGAATAGACCTAGGAAATCCAGCAGATCAGTTGTTTGAATGGAATGTGATCTTTCATCTTGTTCCCACATCAGAACATAAGCCGATAATGCTCCTCTAGAATTTAACTCAACTCTAGTTGAATGAAACTACTTACTATTTCTGTAAGGCATACCGATTTTCACAAATCACCATGCGGCTTCATTTCAGCCTTATATTTTTCAATAAAGTTGTTTGTTCAACGGGGCGTGGTTATTGGCTAATTGTCAATTTCCAAGCCACTGGTACGCACACGCATACAAAGGAAACGACAGTTACTCTACATTCTTCCACAACCATCATATAACTCTGAACCTATGATTCACAAAGACACTACTAGAGTTTGTTAGTTTTGTTGCAGTATAGCGACGAAAAAAAAAAGCTAGGTACTGACTTCTGACACCACCAAAGTTAATCACCCTTGGAACCAAGGTGAGGAAGTCAACGTGAACTGTGTGGACTACGGCACACGTGCTACATTAAACACACACAAATTGATCCTAAATTGACTGACTTAGGTTAAAGTGATTGAATACAAACGTTAAAATATTACGTTTCTTGTTACAGATGTTGAATAAGTAGTCCTGTGTGTACCACAGCAACAATTACATGCTTCGTCAGCAATCATTACGCTATCAAGTGGTCGGTGTCAGAGAAAATCGAACTTGCAGTTTGTTACTTTGTAATTTTCAAAATTTTCAATATTTTTGCGCAATTTTAAGGTTATAAGTTAGAGTTACTCTTTAACTGTGTATCATAGGATGTGACGATTGAAGAAAAAAAGTGTAATTAGTTTAACAAAGATAGGTTGGTAATTGAATAAATGTACTTGGTCAACTCTGATCGAACCAAAGGAGAATCTTTAATGACTTGATCCATTATGACTGAACAATTGGAAAGTCAATAGATTGTCGAACAGTAAAAAAAGCAAAGCCTTGGTTCTACATTCCGATACGGAACTCGACCTTCCGTTTATTATACACAGACTTCGCAGCCAACTGTTAAGTGGACATGACAATTGCAGGGCTAGCGCTACGATCCTACTGACACTAACAGTCTTTCCCGAGCCGGGACTCGAACATACGATGACTGGCTTGTTAGGTCAGCATCCCAAGCAACAATTGAAACATAATGAAAGAAATAAATTGTGATCATTTGCTGCACTAATGAAATTCCGAGGTTATAAGAAACATTTTTTGTTACTACGATGAAATTGATGAAATTGTGAAGATACAAGCAACAATCAAAGTTGCATCGCTGCTTCAAAAAACTTTACACTAACGGCGTAATTCGCGAGGTTGGATTTGTTGTTGAAACGTGTGAACGGCATTTGAAAACCTAGCCTTCACTGAATAGATCTAGTGGGTGGAGCATATAAGTTGCCAACGTAATGTTCGCGAGGTTCACAAAACAAACACACAACAAGACTTCTGAAAGTTGCTGTCATGATCTCAAGCTATGTCACAGCAACTTTTGCTCGATCGTTCGCCTTATATTTGTTTTCGAGATAAGGTTATATACTGCGTTGTAACTTTTGGATAGTTGAATTAGAAGTCGTCCAAAGATGTGGGTCTCTAAAACTAAATGAAATAAATTGCTTTGAATTTCATTATTATGCTGAGGTGCTGATGAATTAAAGAAGCAAAACTAAAAACTGAGAATGAGTATGAGCATTACAAGGGAAGCAACATTAAAAGCTGAGCCATTAACTTGCAAGTGTTTCTACAGCAAATGACGTAAATAGTGAAACCGAGCAAATTGAATAGAAATTGATAACTGCAGTTGAAAAATCCTCATCAAATTTATGGAAAGATTCGAAGATAAATCGCTATACAGACAATCTTTTGCCATTCTGACCATTTGCCATTTGACAATCTTACCACAACGCTTTGTAGTAGCTATTTCGCCCTAGTTGCTGCTACGATACATCTTCGTTGTTGAAATTTGGCCATGCTGCATTTACCATGTTGTTATCAAATTAAGTTCATACACATTGCTGTTTCATTCTTGAAACTTGTGTTGAAACATAGAAAATGTTGCAATTGACCCCGCCTCTTGCGCTTCGATTGTCATTGAATAAAAAAACTGAGATGTAGCTGCAACTTAGTTTCGCATAAGAATTTATTGCTGTGATGCACAAAGTTCATGATCGAAACAAATTTTGCTGCTTGTGATCGTACCTCGAGACCAGCTGGGAGGGTCGAACAGTTATATAGTTTTTAAATTTCATTACTAGCTTCTGCGACAACAAAAATCATTGAAAATAATTCGAAGTTGTATTCATTTCAACAAATTAATGCTTGGAATAGAATGTGGTAATGAAACAAACAAATGGGTAATCCGATTCAACTTAGTTATTCCAATCATTCGCTTTCTCTTTCTCTTGTTCAAAATTTTCGCAAAATTGATGATACACTAGAAGTACTAGAAGTAGTAGGTAATTGGTATCCGCGTACTTTGGTTTTAAATTTCATACCCGTTTGGATAAAGTGGTCCAAGGTCTGCGTCATGAAAACATTATTGATTAGAAAAATAAGATAATACCGATACTTACAACACACACCTAAAAACCTAAACGTCAATCGAGTCAGCTCGAAGGAGGTATTGATGAGAAAAATTGCTTCTTCGAACATTTACTGTGTCGCGGTAATCTACGGGTAAGAATTACACCGCCGGCACACAAGATACATTAGATACATACTTCGACAAACCAAGCAGTCAAGCAGATCAAGGACGCCATTTTGTGTCTGTTAATCGCCAGCTCAGTAGCAAAACCAAAAGTAGACATCACGTTCAGTTCATTCCATACCCGTTGTGGTACGAACGACGAAGCGGTAATACTTGAAGACTAGAAGTCACAACCGGAATACCGGAAGCAACAAGCACACGTTCCGCGACAGGAATTCATACCCATCCAACCTACATTAAATATGCCACCCACACCACCGCCGCTTGTTATTCTGTTGGAGAAGATGGCGAAAGTAGTTACACCATACACACAATGTCATCACCTGTTGAAATGTACGACTCGAACGCTAAGGTCGGATTTCATCTATATTATCCGCAGAAGATCTATCGAATCGTAATTGATGGAACAATTCGACCTGTTGTAGGTTGACTGTCGGCTTCACCAGTTGGTCCTCAACCTAGTTTGCCGACGCTCAGCTCGATGCTATTTCGATAGCGCGATTAAGAACGCAACAGCTGCTCGGCGCTAGTTGTGTCTGGATTCCGACGACTCATAGAGTTGCGAAAATATTCCCAACGCTTTCCGGAACCAGTATATGAGGTTAGGCCCTGTTACCCTAGGCCACCATTGACTGCTAATTATACTCAACAGTCAACCCACACGCCAATATTGTCACGGGAGCAAATGGCATCGATCAAAACGATCATATTCGCAAGGGATACGCGATACCCGATTAGCGGGATAGCTCATATATTTTGTTACAAACCGATTTTGTATATGCACTTGTGTTGTCGAAACTTGATCTCGACTGTTAATTGAAATATCATAATTCCTATCAAGTTCACATACTGATTATTAAGAATTATAGCAAATTTTATTAGGTTTTATGACAGAAAAATATCATAATTAGGTGAAATGTTTCCTACAAATTTTGTTATAAATATGCTACCGATTTTGCCTCAATCGTTTTGTTTAAAATTATTTTCACTTTTTGTTTCAAAATATATTTTCATGTTTATGCTTTTTTGCCTTTTACCGAAATGCATGAGTTTTATTTGTTTCACATAATAGAACGTGTGAGATGTGCAACCTTGACTAGAATCATAAATTCATATGCATAATGGAAACAATTTCCAACACCGAGGTAATTTTACTAATAACAGAAACAAAAACGAATTTACAGTTTAACGACATTCTTAATGTTAGTCATTCTTTTCAAATTGTCAATGACCATTTACCAATACCAACTGACGGCATACTGGGACGCGATTTCTTTGGCAACATATAAGTGCAACATGAATTACGTGAATTGCTTAATCAATTTTAATTTCCAAAATCATACATTTTCAATACCAATGAAGATAGCTTTCAAAACAAAATGAAACTCCCACCAAGATGCGAACTAATCAGAAGAATACTCAATTTGGAAATATCTGGAGATTCAATTGTGCTTTCACACGAGATTCAACCCGAAATATTTTGCGGAAGTACAATAGTGTCCCCAATACTTCTGTAAAACCAGAAACAAACACTACGAACAGTCAACTTGCGTGACAAAATTTCAAACCTTCTACAGAAAAACTAAAAAACTACCAACGAATGCCACTAAATCATATTTTCAACAGCAACAATCGTAAACAGAAATTATTATCCTAAATAGATTTTTCAAGCATACCCTCTTATGCACAGAAACCATTACCTAAAATCATTTAGCAAAATGCAGAAATTTTTTGTATGTCTGACGAAAAACTTACAGTAAATAATTTTGATAGCCAACATATTCATTTGAGTGATCTAGTCTCCGTTTACATTCCCAAGTTATAAAAACATACATTCCCAGAACGAAGTAGCTCAACAACAAGTTCAAACAATGCCTGATGATGTAGTTGAGTTTCGCCAAATGAAGAAAAAGATCTTGGCTGGTTTTTTTTTATTTCCCCTTGCTAAGAACAGAGACAATACTTTCTAACTGATGAGCCAAATACTTCGTAACTTTAGATCTGATTAATTTCAAACGATTGCCTTTCGGTTTAAATATTAGCCCCAATCGTTTCCAGCGAATGATGGACATCGCTATGGCAGGGTTAAATCCCGAATGTGCCTTCATATATCATATTGAAGACATCATCATTGTTGGATGTTCCGTCGATCACCACCTAAACAATTTAAAAGAAAGTTTTCGAATGGTCAAGATTCTATGATTGAGTTTTAATCCAGCGAAACGTAAATTCTTTCGAACCGAAGTCGTTTATTTGGGACATCGATTACTACTAAATAAAGGAATTTTACCCGATAGTGCCGAACTTCAAATTATCAAGATTTTTCCCGTACCAACAAATCCAGATGAGGTACGGCGTTTTGTAACTATTATTGCCCCAAACTTTGCATATTTTATAAAAGCATTGAATGATTTACTTAAATATGGGGTAAAATTCATTTGGAATCATTCTCATCAAAATAGTTGCAATAAATTGAAACAAATACTAATATCTCCAAAAATTCTACGCTATCCTGACCTCACATAACAAGTTATTGTCACTACAAATGCCTCCGACACAGCATGCGGAGCCATTTTGTGATAAAGGCCTATGAAAACTTCCTGAGTTATCGATCAGCAAAATATATCAGGATTATAACATATCTTGACATTTTGTTACGAACAGTTTTTGTATCAACATGTGTTCTAAACTTGGTCTCGTTAATAGTTAAAATATCAAAAAGCCTATCAAATTTGCTCACTGATTAATGCTAATTATAGCATGTTTTGTAAGATTTTCAGCAGAAAAAGATCAAATTTAGTTAGAATGATTTTTACAAATTTCGTTATAAATATTCTACAATATTATTGCAGATTTTTCTTCAATCGTGTTGTTTAGAATTATTTGCTATTGCTTCAAAATATAGTTTTTTATATCCAAATAGGCTTTTCCTAATAAGCATAAGTATTTTTGTAGTTCGTTATACCAAGATATGTTATAATCCGGATATATTTTGCTGATCGATAACTCAGGAAGTTTTCATTTCATGCGGCTGAATAACAGTTTACGACATTGTATAGACGTAGTAATTCACACAGTTGGCAATGCGATTACTGAATTCATATCAGCATGTAAAATAAAAAAGAAATGATGGATTATATTGTGTTGACTTAGAATCTAAAATAACCATTAATTGATTAGAAAAATAACTGCGAAATATTCGATTTTTTTATCTGAAGAGATATCGACGGATTTCAGCTCACAATGTTTCTAAAGCGACCGAACAATCGTAACAAAACTTTTATTCTTGAAGGACTAATAAAAATTGTTGTAAAGACTCATGGCTTATGAAACCAACTTTAGATATTTGAGTAATATACCCTGCTACCACTTGGAAGTGCCAAAACGCCGGATTTATAGAAGATCATCGATGTATATTTAATTGATCAAATGCACAGAAATGCTGCTTGGTTTGCAACAGCTGGTTGTATAATATATAAACACAATCGAATATTTTCTTTATATCATAACACAATCAAATGATTTCTTTATCGCAAAATCATAATTAAAAAATCTAATTCTTTGACAAAATCTAAAATTTTAAAGCTTGGGTTTTAAAGGCCTTCTGGTGAATCTTTCGAGATGAAATTCCGCTCTCGGAAAACCATTTGTTGTATTTTAGAAAAGGATTCTACTGTTGGGTACCTTTTGGAAATCCTTAACGTAAATCGTCAACTTAAAACACATTACGTTATGTGAAAGTGTAGTGAATAAAACCCCAAACGTGCTTCGAAACCAATATATTGTTTTGAGGCAACTAAAATAGTGACAGTTTTTATTGAAAGGTTTTATGATTCAACTCACCTAGGTGAAAATGAATTGAATATTGTATTTCGTTTTTAGTTGAATAACTGTTATATGTTTCGTGCTGCGATGAAGACTCTTAACCCATTTCTTCGATGTTAACTCGTTCGTAAACATTTCTGGAAGCGCGTGAATGGAGAAATCGAAAATTTAACTGAAAGTGTTACTTGTTTGAAACTGCCTGTGATCATCCAAAACATCTATCATTTGTAATGTACATCCTTACTATTGGATACGAAGACGAATTGAAATTCTAATCAAGAATACCGTACAAAGTATAAGTGAGATATATCAGTGGGTATCGTTGTATAATGAATTTCATTTTGATTAAACGATTGATGTTGCAGCTTTTAAGTTTGTACGGAGAGGCCCTCTGATTCTGATTGAAATCACTCCTCAACCTTTTTGAAAAGAAAACGATAGAGATCTTGCTACTACTGGTAAACGCTATTGTATCTGTTTCGTCGTAGATAACATATGAACGGCCACTCATTTTAACATAGAGGATAGCATTAATTGATAAGTGATAGTTCATCTTAAGCCTTTCATTCCAAATATCGCCGAATAATATCCAAAGAGATATTAAGATAATGCAAATTTTTCGAAAGATTCAATGCAAACAACATGGAATTTAACTTGAAAATTGAATAAAGCAATGTGCTTTTGATGGACTATAGAAAAACACAGTTGACTTGTCGGAAATCATAGGTTTGAAACGTTTTGTTACATTAGCAGGAGGTGGAAGTGGTGGAGGAAGAACAAGGTGAGGGAAGACTAGCGCAGCAGCTCAATATGATATGATTTAATAGCAATGGTGAACCTACTAGGTGAGAAAGTATGTATTTCTATGAGTTTGTTTGGTTGCGTTAACATATAGTGATTTTACATCAATGTTTTCATCTTTGTTTATATTTTGGTTGCTATTTCGCTTTAAGTAATTTATGAAGATTTGAGCACATTAGTGGCGTTTGTCACTGTACTTACTCAGTCACAATGTTACGCCAACGTACTCGCGGTCCATGGCAGCTTGTCTCTCGAGAGCGCGCAACATTTCCGAGATCTTGCTCCACTTGGTCCAACCACCTAGCTCTCCTAGTCGGATTCGAGACGAACAACACCACGGCATTCTTACCGCCCATTCCGCCCCTTCCTACTGGGCTTAGAGTAGAGTTGCGCCAGCTCGTGTGGTTCATTCATAGTCCTAAGCACACGTCGTTCGAAAACGGCTAGTGCTTGCAGGAGGACACTACTCGAGCATTGTCCATGTCTCGTGCCCCGTAAAGGACTACCGATATTATGAGCACTTGCTTGTTTGCTAGACCTGAACTTGTTTGTGCCTTGTGGAGTCCGTAGTAGGAGGCACGACTTCCAGTCTGCTGCTGCGTTTCTGCTGCAGTTGTTGTCTGACACTGTTAGTCAGATCCGATCCGAACAAACATCCGAAACTCGTCAACCTCCTCAAATTCATCTCTACTCATGCTCATGCGCTCGGTTCCTCCTGCTAGCAGATACTTGGTTGGTCTTCGACGTATTCTCACCTTCAATCCCAACACATACATGCTTTTCAGTTGGGTTTACTGTTGAGCAACCGGCCTGGACACCTGGTCCTTTCAGATGAACTCTGGCTGGATTTATTGATTTATTTATTGTGCCCCGCATGTTAAAGGCCGCACGCGCACGTCAAGAGGCAGGAACACAGGAACAGGAGGCCTTGTCTTCGGCCCCTTGCGTGTTTCAAACGGGCTTGGTATCGGGTGCGGTGATATCTTCGCACAGCACTACTGTATATCCTCCTAATCAGTCTTGTTAGTTTCGCAGGGAAGTCCATTAACTTTCTCCATAGTTCTTTCTCTACACGGTCGATAGTCGTATCGTAATAGGTGGTTGGTATTCGCGACACTTGTGCAGCAGAGGCAGGATCTGCCGCAGCGTTTGCGATTTGATTTGGTCCGTTGTCAATTGGGATTGATGGCCATCCACAAAACCGGCTTGATAGATAACTTTCCACAAACCTTTCGTGCTAGCGGCGAGAGACGGCTGGGATGATGATGATTTGGGAGAGCACTTTGTGTAGGGCTGCGTTGGGAATCGTGATCGCTCTCGCTCTCGCTCGGTAGTGGTGGTAGTTGTCACATTCCAACTTGTCGCCCTACTTGTAGTATTATTGTGCATATTACTCCCTCCTTCCTGTTCTGTATCCCAGATCCTGACGCGGTAGCTGAGCCAGCAGACAGGAAGCCAAACTATCCGGGCCCAGCTTGATAAGCTCCGCTGCTATGGCCATCCTTTCAAGCTGATTTGTTGTTCTTGAGCATCCACACAGCATCACTTATCGTGGTATGTAGCGCGGTATGTCTCCCTCATCCGCTGTGCTGACGAAGTCGTTCCTCCTACCGTCTTTGTCTTGGGCTTGGTCCTCTGCCTCTGGGCCATTGAAGTAGTGTTCAATGTAGTAGTGCTGCTTCCACCTGTCGATATCACCTCACACGTTCATCCGTCAAGATTCTTCCATATTTCATTTCATTTCATTTCACAGCTCCATCATCTGATTCATTTCAGCTCGCGGCACAAAGCCTGCGCGGGATGTGTTTTAGTTTCTTGCAGAATCTACGCGTTTCTTGTGAACGATACAGCTGCTCCATTTCCGCATTACTCCTTATTACGCTCTTCAAGCGGCGCTTTTTTGTCGCTTTTGTCCCTTTTCGACCGCTTTCTGTCCGCTTTTTGGCTTCGTTTTTTTAATTCTTTATATATTCAATAACGCTTAATATGGTTCTACCGATGTTTATTTGCTGTATAATTTCCGCATACATAAATCCCATCTATATATTGTATGCTGCTAGAGAAATGGGTTCTATCGAATATGAATGTTTAATTATTTCTGTTCAATATTTGCCTGATCCCCTGTATATATTTAATAATTCTAGAAATAGTTCTATCAATGTTTACTTCTGTTTAATTTCTGTAAGGATACTTTACTTTTACTTCTATGGGGACAGATCGTTGCGATCCTGTGCCAGAATAAGTCTCTGCCAAATCATATATATAGTTAATAGTGCTCAAAATGGTTCTCGCGATGCATAAACACTGGGGAAAAGTGAAGAAAAAAGGTTCAAATATTTACTAATATTCGAAGCTAACTCCATCTTAATTCGCAATATAGCAATTAATATTAGGAAAAAGCCCGAATACTGCCACCTAGAATCGTCGTTGCATTCACAAGTTCATTTACAAGTTTGAAAAGCGTCTTCGGTGCGCCATCTAGATAAGCACATAGGCAATCGAAAAAAGTTTTCACAGTGTTGCCACCTACCATCGTTACCGCCACCTACCGTCGCCAAAGATTCGGGTGATTGTATCCACTAAATTAACTAGACATGGCGCCACCTATTAACCGATATGAACAACAAATACGCCACCTACCGTCGTCAAAGATTCGGGTGATTGTATCCACTAAATTAACTAGACGTGGCGCCATCTATTAACCGATAGGAACAACTATTTTGGTGTCGCCATCTATCAACCGATATGAACAACTATTTTGGTGTCGCCACCTATCAACCGATATGAACAACTATTTAAGTGGCGCCACCTACATTTGAAGCGCGAAAGCTGCTCTGGTGTCGCCATCTAGTTTTAGGAATGGGAAGCTTCCACAGTGCGCCACCTATATGTCGACATGAACAACTATTTAAGTGGCGCCACCTACATTTAAAGTGCAGAAGCTGTTTCGGTGCCGCCATCTCGTTTTAAGTATGGGAAGCTTCTACAGTGCGCCACCTATATGTCAACATGAACAACTATTTAAGTGGCGCCACCTACATTTGAAGTGCAGAAGCTGTTTTGGTGCCGCCATCTAGTTTTAAAAATGATAAGTTTCCACAGTGCGCCCCCTATATGTCGACATGAACAACTATTTCAGTGTCGCCATCTGCATTTGAAGTGTAAAAAACTCTTCCGGTATCGTCATCTTACGCAATTGAAAAATGAAAAGTTTCTGCAGTGAATCCACCTACCGTCGTTAACGTAATATAACTTCGTGAAAGATGCGAAAAATACATAATCAAACTAGCGTTGGGTGAAATGATTATTTAAAAACAAAAA
This sequence comes from Wyeomyia smithii, assembly GCF_029784165.1. Taxonomy (NCBI): domain Eukaryota; kingdom Metazoa; phylum Arthropoda; class Insecta; order Diptera; family Culicidae; genus Wyeomyia; species Wyeomyia smithii. The sequence goes on from NW_026599188.1 coordinate 63,375, forward strand.
CTTGCATTTTCAATTATTTGAAAGTTATGCATCAATCAATGCATGATTAGCTCCTACGTACATCAAAATAGCAATTACATTCTTCATCAAGTTGTTCAAGACGAAAAGTTCCAGTTCTTCCAAGTTATGTTGAGGAAAACATATTATTCTTTTTGGAACATTATTTTCTTCCGAAGGTACAAGAAAGAGATATACCGATCAAGTGTCGACGTGTAAAACAATAAAATGAAAATAATGTTAAATGCTCGAAATATGTGTTTTCAATATTGTTTTTATAAGACTTAAAGGCCGTATTACAGAGTATTGAATTTTCGATCGATCAGCGAATCTATCTTAACCACCACTTACGGCGAAGAATAAGCCTTGCTACAAGTAGTAAGAACCCACAAGAGGGAGCACAACTACAAGTTCGGATGGTACAATAGGGATTAATTAGAAAACAAAATGTTTCAAAATTAATTGCAGTGCAAAATTGTGTGATCTACATAAGATTGATATTCCTTGAAAATTTCTATAACAGTTGTAAGAGGATTGCATAATGAATTTTATACAACTTATTTTTGCATGAAAGTCAAAATCATCTATAATGATACATGAAATCGATGTATGGTAAAGAATGTTACCATTTCATGTAAAGTTTGATCGCATTTTTTTCCATTCGGCAACTCCAGTTTTTAAAATATAGTTGCTGAAATATTTAAAAAATTGTGTGTTACAAACGAACGCAGTTTGGACTTAAGAGGTACAAGCTTAAAAGATACAATCGGCTTTTACAGAAACACGGGCAACGCCTTAAAGATATTTTAAAGTTTGTTGATTGAATCACTTAACAGATGAAAAGAAGGTCAATGTAGATCGCATGTTATTATTCCTTCGTATATGAGGTACTCGAAGTTGCATGATGACATCATTGCGTATATAAAGATTTGGGTCAACATCGGAGAACAATAGGTAACATTATATACGATTTACAGGTTCATATGATTTCAAGCTTTTTACAGTACTAGATGAAATCATTATTCCGGAGTGACTTTGATCATTTCATTATTTTGATGAATTTGGGGTGAAACTTCACTGCTTGAACAAATTTGAACTTTTCAAAACGATTTCAATGAGTTTGTGAATATTAGACGCAATTTGGGGGCCGCTCATATCACACGTAAACAGTTCATGCTGGCAAATGTCCAAGATGCATACAACACTTTCAGAATATATGAGTACGATTGTCCACGAAGAGAGAAAAAGGTATAAAATCACCAGAAGACTAGTCCACGAGGATCACTCAACAGTCCAAAGTTGCATGTTACGGGACGTCTTGGGTAGTCGTTAAAATGAAAACATGTAGTACGCTGTTGAGATTATTAGGACTCAACTTTGCCTTTGAGGAAAAAAATGCAAAAATAATAATGAAAATCATTGTCATAACACTTTTGTTTTTAACTGGAAAAAAGAAAAAATGGAAAAAATGGAAGCAAAAAAAAGCTTTACGTATTGCAGTTTGTTGTTTTGTATTTGCTTGAGCCGATTGTTTGTATGCAATGAAAACCGCTCAAAATGTAGTCTATTTTCAATTCATATTTTAGCATGCGAAACACTCATTAAACATCAGGAAATGCATGAATAGTATCAATGCAGACATATCTCAACACGATCAGTAAACATTAAGACAAATCCCAGGCAGGCAGGGTGATCAAAGTCACCCCGATGATCCAAGTTTTCCCCGGTTTACAGTACTCAATTTGATGTTTTTCATTAACACTACTGCGTTTTGGTTCGTACAACATCGTAGTAGAATCATAATCCGGGTGAACCGAAACTGTATTTATGCTTAAATTATGCCAATAGGAAATAGTACTGGATAGCAAACAGAGTTGTTCATACCTCAGATTTGATGCAATAGGAAATTGTTACAGAATTGTAAAAATTTAAATAAAAAGCTTTATATTTTCAACTGCCTGAACCATATTGGCACGTTTATCGCCTCCCCTTTGGTGCTTATAAGCTCATACGGAAAGTTATATACAACTTTATCAGCTTGTACAAAGACGCTTATATCTGAACATCGATTGAAATATACAGGCCACATTGTTGCCTATGGTACAGTAATTGAGAAAATATAAAAATATACCCTTGTTCTTTGAACCATTTGAAGCCTGGAAATATTGATGATCATGTGGTAAACAAACACGTATTCAATACTAGTGACGAGAACTTTCGAATCGTAATAAAATATGTGGGAAAAGAGTCTAAATCTCTTTTGCAAATTTAATAAATATTTTTTTAAATTAATTATTCATATCACAACGAACCTTCCAAACCAGTAACTGATTATGCGATGGAAATATTACTTATAAAAGAGGTGACAATTTTCATTGCAAGCCTAGACGACTTTCATACGAGCCAAAGAAACAAGTTGATGAAAACAATGATGATATAAGGGATTATCAGAGAAAGTAATACTCCATTTGCAAGTCGTATCGTACTGATACACAAAGAAACAAAATGTTTTCAGAATGTGTGTAGATTATAGAAAATTATATAAACATGCTATTCGCGATAGTTACCCGTTACCGGTAATTGAAAAATATTTTCAATATTAGATCTTCAATCGGAGTTTCATCAAACTAGAATAGCTCGTGAATATTAAATATACGTCGTTTGCTACACCCAAAGCACAATAGGAATATTTGAGAGTTCCTAAGTACCACCAGAGCACGAGTAACATTCTCTGATTCTGCAACAGAGAGCGGCAAGTCCAAACACCCGTGGGTTCAGGCACTAGAGCATGACTGCCCCAGCAACACAACTCTTTGCTGGGTTCCCGGTCATGTGGGAATCTCCGGCAACGAAAAGGCGAACAGATTAGCATCGCTTGGCGATGGATCTCCTAACATGAAAATTACCCGGCCCAGAAATAACTTTCTCGACCAGGTAAATACTGAATGGAGAAATCAGCGAAATCTATTTCTCAGAAAAGTGACAGACGATAATCATCGGTGGGAGGACAGATCAAATAGGAGAGAGCAGATTGTTTTATCGCGCCTCCGAGCTGGGCGAACAGTTATCACACATGATCCGCTTTTCGAAGGGGAAGATGAACCAACATGCGATGCTTGCCTTGAAGCATTGACGGTAGACTATCTTCTATCAAACTGCTGCAAATACGAAAATGCCACCTGCAAGGTACATTACGGGAAATTTTGTCCAATGACAAAACTAAGGAAGAAAATCTGCTGACCTTTCTTAGAAAAATCCGAACTACTAGACAACAAATAATCCTAATCACTAAGCCCAACAGTGTATTCGAGCCTCTTTTCTTTTCATTCGTTACAGATCGCCTCATCATAGACAGCAATTACTCTAGAATAGTAATAAACCATTGTTAGTAGAAAATATTTAGAACATATGATGTTATTGTACATACTTTTTGTTACTTTTTCAACTAGAGTGGTTAATGACTCTCGAGTTAAAACCCCTCTCAAATAAATCTAATATAATAATAATAATGAGCATTGGCAATCAGAAGCACTAGAAGTCTTAGTCAGTCACTAATCTTGTGGGTGAAAAATAAAATAAAGTATGTTGGAGGGTGGCACAGCACAGTACAGCAAAAACAAAATGAAGATGCAGGCACCTCTAAGCAGAAGAACTTAGATCTTATAAGCAGGTCTCGGTTACTCATTTGGTGAGCAGTGTAGGCAGCAAAAACCTGCTTTCTATTACCAAAATGAAAAAGAATATTGAAGACCAATCATTTTGCGATTGACGATTATTACATAGGTGGTGTTACAACCACAAGAGCTTCGTTGAAGCACAAGAGTAAGTACAGTATCCGGTCCGGGTTGAGCCGAGATATGTTGTTGTTGTTGTTGTTGCGGAAAAGAACTAGCAGCTAAGAGAGTTATTAAATTGTTTCTTCTTTTTTTCGTTACCATTCTTGAGTGTGTTTTTAGCTTAGATAGCGAACGAGGCACTACTGCAGATAGCGGGAAAGATCTACAGATGTAGTGTACACTACAATGATGTAAAATAAACTATCAATCATTGCATCATAGAATGCAATCGATCGATGCAATGTAATGTAAGGTTTTGTTATGTGTTTCAACAATACACAGCACACTCGTTGGCTTCGACCAACTCGATTGTCCGGGGCGAATGCTGTCCTTACTCGCTACCGCCCGTTCGAACGTAAACCAGGGAATCACCCCTATGTTTGGAATAGACCTAGGAAATCCAGCAGATCAGTTGTTTGAATGGAATGTGATCTTTCATCTTGTTCCCACATCAGAACATAAGCCGATAATGCTCCTCTAGAATTTAACTCAACTCTAGTTGAATGAAACTACTTACTATTTCTGTAAGGCATACCGATTTTCACAAATCACCATGCGGCTTCATTTCAGCCTTATATTTTTCAATAAAGTTGTTTGTTCAACGGGGCGTGGTTATTGGCTAATTGTCAATTTCCAAGCCACTGGTACGCACACGCATACAAAGGAAACGACAGTTACTCTACATTCTTCCACAACCATCATATAACTCTGAACCTATGATTCACAAAGACACTACTAGAGTTTGTTAGTTTTGTTGCAGTATAGCGACGAAAAAAAAAAGCTAGGTACTGACTTCTGACACCACCAAAGTTAATCACCCTTGGAACCAAGGTGAGGAAGTCAACGTGAACTGTGTGGACTACGGCACACGTGCTACATTAAACACACACAAATTGATCCTAAATTGACTGACTTAGGTTAAAGTGATTGAATACAAACGTTAAAATATTACGTTTCTTGTTACAGATGTTGAATAAGTAGTCCTGTGTGTACCACAGCAACAATTACATGCTTCGTCAGCAATCATTACGCTATCAAGTGGTCGGTGTCAGAGAAAATCGAACTTGCAGTTTGTTACTTTGTAATTTTCAAAATTTTCAATATTTTTGCGCAATTTTAAGGTTATAAGTTAGAGTTACTCTTTAACTGTGTATCATAGGATGTGACGATTGAAGAAAAAAAGTGTAATTAGTTTAACAAAGATAGGTTGGTAATTGAATAAATGTACTTGGTCAACTCTGATCGAACCAAAGGAGAATCTTTAATGACTTGATCCATTATGACTGAACAATTGGAAAGTCAATAGATTGTCGAACAGTAAAAAAAGCAAAGCCTTGGTTCTACATTCCGATACGGAACTCGACCTTCCGTTTATTATACACAGACTTCGCAGCCAACTGTTAAGTGGACATGACAATTGCAGGGCTAGCGCTACGATCCTACTGACACTAACAGTCTTTCCCGAGCCGGGACTCGAACATACGATGACTGGCTTGTTAGGTCAGCATCCCAAGCAACAATTGAAACATAATGAAAGAAATAAATTGTGATCATTTGCTGCACTAATGAAATTCCGAGGTTATAAGAAACATTTTTTGTTACTACGATGAAATTGATGAAATTGTGAAGATACAAGCAACAATCAAAGTTGCATCGCTGCTTCAAAAAACTTTACACTAACGGCGTAATTCGCGAGGTTGGATTTGTTGTTGAAACGTGTGAACGGCATTTGAAAACCTAGCCTTCACTGAATAGATCTAGTGGGTGGAGCATATAAGTTGCCAACGTAATGTTCGCGAGGTTCACAAAACAAACACACAACAAGACTTCTGAAAGTTGCTGTCATGATCTCAAGCTATGTCACAGCAACTTTTGCTCGATCGTTCGCCTTATATTTGTTTTCGAGATAAGGTTATATACTGCGTTGTAACTTTTGGATAGTTGAATTAGAAGTCGTCCAAAGATGTGGGTCTCTAAAACTAAATGAAATAAATTGCTTTGAATTTCATTATTATGCTGAGGTGCTGATGAATTAAAGAAGCAAAACTAAAAACTGAGAATGAGTATGAGCATTACAAGGGAAGCAACATTAAAAGCTGAGCCATTAACTTGCAAGTGTTTCTACAGCAAATGACGTAAATAGTGAAACCGAGCAAATTGAATAGAAATTGATAACTGCAGTTGAAAAATCCTCATCAAATTTATGGAAAGATTCGAAGATAAATCGCTATACAGACAATCTTTTGCCATTCTGACCATTTGCCATTTGACAATCTTACCACAACGCTTTGTAGTAGCTATTTCGCCCTAGTTGCTGCTACGATACATCTTCGTTGTTGAAATTTGGCCATGCTGCATTTACCATGTTGTTATCAAATTAAGTTCATACACATTGCTGTTTCATTCTTGAAACTTGTGTTGAAACATAGAAAATGTTGCAATTGACCCCGCCTCTTGCGCTTCGATTGTCATTGAATAAAAAAACTGAGATGTAGCTGCAACTTAGTTTCGCATAAGAATTTATTGCTGTGATGCACAAAGTTCATGATCGAAACAAATTTTGCTGCTTGTGATCGTACCTCGAGACCAGCTGGGAGGGTCGAACAGTTATATAGTTTTTAAATTTCATTACTAGCTTCTGCGACAACAAAAATCATTGAAAATAATTCGAAGTTGTATTCATTTCAACAAATTAATGCTTGGAATAGAATGTGGTAATGAAACAAACAAATGGGTAATCCGATTCAACTTAGTTATTCCAATCATTCGCTTTCTCTTTCTCTTGTTCAAAATTTTCGCAAAATTGATGATACACTAGAAGTACTAGAAGTAGTAGGTAATTGGTATCCGCGTACTTTGGTTTTAAATTTCATACCCGTTTGGATAAAGTGGTCCAAGGTCTGCGTCATGAAAACATTATTGATTAGAAAAATAAGATAATACCGATACTTACAACACACACCTAAAAACCTAAACGTCAATCGAGTCAGCTCGAAGGAGGTATTGATGAGAAAAATTGCTTCTTCGAACATTTACTGTGTCGCGGTAATCTACGGGTAAGAATTACACCGCCGGCACACAAGATACATTAGATACATACTTCGACAAACCAAGCAGTCAAGCAGATCAAGGACGCCATTTTGTGTCTGTTAATCGCCAGCTCAGTAGCAAAACCAAAAGTAGACATCACGTTCAGTTCATTCCATACCCGTTGTGGTACGAACGACGAAGCGGTAATACTTGAAGACTAGAAGTCACAACCGGAATACCGGAAGCAACAAGCACACGTTCCGCGACAGGAATTCATACCCATCCAACCTACATTCAATATGCCACCCACACCACCGCCGCTTGTTATTCTGTTGGAGAAGATGGCGAAAGTAGTTACACCATACACACAATGTCATCACCTGTTGAAATGTACGACTCGAACGCTAAGGTCGGATTTCATCTATATTATCCGCAGAAGATCTATCGAATCGTAATTGATGGAACAATTCGACCTGTTGTAGGTTGACTGTCGGCTTCACCAGTTGGTCCTCAACCTAGTTTGCCGACGCTCAGCTCGATGCTATTTCGATAGCGCGATTAAGAACGCAACAGCTGCTCGGCGCTAGTTGTGTCTGGATTCCGACGACTCATAGAGTTGCGAAAATATTCCCAACGCTTTCCGGAACCAGTATATGAGGTTAGGCCCTGTTACCCTAGGCCACCATTGACTGCTAATTATACTCAACAGTCAACCCACACGCCAATATTGTCACGGGAGCAAATGGCATCGATCAAAACGATCATATTCGCAAGGGATACGCGATACCCGATTAGCGGGATAGCTCATATATTTTGTTACAAACCGATTTTGTATATGCACTTGTGTTGTCGAAACTTGATCTCGACTGTTAATTGAAATATCATAATTCCTATCAAGTTCACATACTGATTATTAAGAATTATAGCAAATTTTATTAGGTTTTATGACAGAAAAATATCATAATTAGGTGAAATGTTTCCTACAAATTTTGTTATAAATATGCTACCGATTTTGCCTCAATCGTTTTGTTTAAAATTATTTTCACTTTTTGTTTCAAAATATATTTTCATGTTTATGCTTTTTTGCCTTTTACCGAAATGCATGAGTTTTATTTGTTTCACATAATAGAACGTGTGAGATGTGCAACCTTGACTAGAATCATAAATTCATATGCATAATGGAAACAATTTCCAACACCGAGGTAATTTTACTAATAACAGAAACAAAAACGAATTTACAGTTTAACGACATTCTTAATGTTAGTCATTCTTTTCAAATTGTCAATGACCATTTACCAATACCAACTGACGGCATACTGGGACGCGATTTCTTTGGCAACATATAAGTGCAACATGAATTACGTGAATTGCTTAATCAATTTTAATTTCCAAAATCATACATTTTCAATACCAATGAAGATAGCTTTCAAAACAAAATGAAACTCCCACCAAGATGCGAACTAATCAGAAGAATACTCAATTTGGAAATATCTGGAGATTCAATTGTGCTTTCACACGAGATTCAACCCGAAATATTTTGCGGAAGTACAATAGTGTCCCCAATACTTCTGTAAAACCAGAAACAAACACTACGAACAGTCAACTTGCGTGACAAAATTTCAAACCTTCTACAGAAAAACTAAAAAACTACCAACGAATGCCACTAAATCATATTTTCAACAGCAACAATCGTAAACAGAAATTATTATCCTAAATAGATTTTTCAAGCATACCCTCTTATGCACAGAAACCATTACCTAAAATCATTTAGCAAAATGCAGAAATTTTTTGTATGTCTGACGAAAAACTTACAGTAAATAATTTTGATAGCCAACATATTCATTTGAGTGATCTAGTCTCCGTTTACATTCCCAAGTTATAAAAACATACATTCCCAGAACGAAGTAGCTCAACAACAAGTTCAAACAATGCCTGATGATGTAGTTGAGTTTCGCCAAATGAAGAAAAAGATCTTGGCTGGTTTTTTTTTATTTCCCCTTGCTAAGAACAGAGACAATACTTTCTAACTGATGAGCCAAATACTTCGTAACTTTAGATCTGATTAATTTCAAACGATTGCCTTTCGGTTTAAATATTAGCCCCAATCGTTTCCAGCGAATGATGGACATCGCTATGGCAGGGTTAAATCCCGAATGTGCCTTCATATATCATATTGAAGACATCATCATTGTTGGATGTTCCGTCGATCACCACCTAAACAATTTAAAAGAAAGTTTTCGAATGGTCAAGATTCTATGATTGAGTTTTAATCCAGCGAAACGTAAATTCTTTCGAACCGAAGTCGTTTATTTGGGACATCGATTACTACTAAATAAAGGAATTTTACCCGATAGTGCCGAACTTCAAATTATCAAGATTTTTCCCGTACCAACAAATCCAGATGAGGTACGGCGTTTTGTAACTATTATTGCCCCAAACTTTGCATATTTTATAAAAGCATTGAATGATTTACTTAAATATGGGGTAAAATTCATTTGGAATCATTCTCATCAAAATAGTTGCAATAAATTGAAACAAATACTAATATCTCCAAAAATTCTACGCTATCCTGACCTCACATAACAAGTTATTGTCACTACAAATGCCTCCGACACAGCATGCGGAGCCATTTTGTGATAAAGGCCTATGAAAACTTCCTGAGTTATCGATCAGCAAAATATATCAGGATTATAACATATCTTGACATTTTGTTACGAACAGTTTTTGTATCAACATGTGTTCTAAACTTGGTCTCGTTAATAGTTAAAATATCAAAAAGCCTATCAAATTTGCTCACTGATTAATGCTAATTATAGCATGTTTTGTAAGATTTTCAGCAGAAAAAGATCAAATTTAGTTAGAATGATTTTTACAAATTTCGTTATAAATATTCTACAATATTATTGCAGATTTTTCTTCAATCGTGTTGTTTAGAATTATTTGCTATTGCTTCAAAATATAGTTTTTTATATCCAAATAGGCTTTTCCTAATAAGCATAAGTATTTTTGTAGTTCGTTATACCAAGATATGTTATAATCCGGATATATTTTGCTGATCGATAACTCAGGAAGTTTTCATTTCATGCGGCTGAATAACAGTTTACGACATTGTATAGACGTAGTAATTCACACAGTTGGCAATGCGATTACTGAATTCATATCAGCATGTAAAATAAAAAAGAAATGATGGATTATATTGTGTTGACTTAGAATCTAAAATAACCATTAATTGATTAGAAAAATAACTGCGAAATATTCGATTTTTTTATCTGAAGAGATATCGACGGATTTCAGCTCACAATGTTTCTAAAGCGACCGAACAATCGTAACAAAACTTTTATTCTTGAAGGACTAATAAAAATTGTTGTAAAGACTCATGGCTTATGAAACCAACTTTAGATATTTGAGTAATATACCCTGCTACCACTTGGAAGTGCCAAAACGCCGGATTTATAGAAGATCATCGATGTATATTTAATTGATCAAATGCACAGAAATGCTGCTTGGTTTGCAACAGCTGGTTGTATAATATATAAACACAATCGAATATTTTCTTTATATCATAACACAATCAAATGATTTCTTTATCGCAAAATCATAATTAAAAAATCTAATTCTTTGACAAAATCTAAAATTTTAAAGCTTGGGTTTTAAAGGCCTTCTGGTGAATCTTTCGAGATGAAATTCCGCTCTCGGAAAACCATTTGTTGTATTTTAGAAAAGGATTCTACTGTTGGGTACCTTTTGGAAATCCTTAACGTAAATCGTCAACTTAAAACACATTACGTTATGTGAAAGTGTAGTGAATAAAACCCCAAACGTGCTTCGAAACCAATATATTGTTTTGAGGCAACTAAAATAGTGACAGTTTTTATTGAAAGGTTTTATGATTCAACTCACCTAGGTGAAAATGAATTGAATATTGTATTTCGTTTTTAGTTGAATAACTGTTATATGTTTCGTGCTGCGATGAAGACTCTTAACCCATTTCTTCGATGTTAACTCGTTCGTAAACATTTCTGGAAGCGCGTGAATGGAGAAATCGAAAATTTAACTGAAAGTGTTACTTGTTTGAAACTGCCTGTGATCATCCAAAACATCTATCATTTGTAATGTACATCCTTACTATTGGATACGAAGACGAATTGAAATTCTAATCAAGAATACCGTACAAAGTATAAGTGAGATATATCAGTGGGTATCGTTGTATAATGAATTTCATTTTGATTAAACGATTGATGTTGCAGCTTTTAAGTTTGTACGGAGAGGCCCTCTGATTCTGATTGAAATCACTCCTCAACCTTTTTGAAAAGAAAACGATAGAGATCTTGCTACTACTGGTAAACGCTATTGTATCTGTTTCGTCGTAGATAACATATGAACGGCCACTCATTTTAACATAGAGGATAGCATTAATTGATAAGTGATAGTTCATCTTAAGCCTTTCATTCCAAATATCGCCGAATAATATCCAAAGAGATATTAAGATAATGCAAATTTTTCGAAAGATTCAATGCAAACAACATGGAATTTAACTTGAAAATTGAATAAAGCAATGTGCTTTTGATGGACTATAGAAAAACACAGTTGACTTGTCGGAAATCATAGGTTTGAAACGTTTTGTTACATTAGCAGGAGGTGGAAGTGGTGGAGGAAGAACAAGGTGAGGGAAGACTAGCACAGCAGCTCAATATGATATGATTTAATAGCAATGGTGAACCTACTAGGTGAGAAAGTATGTATTTCTATGAGTTTGTTTGGTTGCGTTAACATATAGTGATTTTACATCAATGTTTTCATCTTTGTTTATATTTTGGTTGCTATTTCGCTTTAAGTAATTTATGAAGATTTGAGCACATTAGTGGCGTTTGTCACTGTACTTACTCAGTCACAATGTTACGCCAACGTACTCGCGGTCCATGGCAGCTTGTCTCTCGAGAGCGCGCAACATTTCCGAGATCTTGCTCCACTTGGTCCAACCACCTAGCTCTCCTAGTCGGATTCGAGACGAACAACACCACGGCATTCTTACCGCCCATTCCGCCCCTTCCTACTGGGCTTAGAGTAGAGTTGCGCCAGCTCGTGTGGTTCATTCATAGTCCTAAGCACACGTCGTTCGAAAACGGCTAGTGCTTGCAGGAGGACACTAGTCGAGCATTGTCCATGTCTCGTGCCCCGTAAAGGACTACCGATATTATGAGCACTTGCTTGTTTGCTAGACCTGAACTTGTTTGTGCCTTGTGGAGTCCGTAGTAGGAGGCACGACTTCCAGTCTGCTGCTGCGTTTCTGCTGCAGTTGTTGTCTGACACTGTTAGTCAGATCCGATCCGAACAAACATCCGAAACTCGTCAACCTCCTCAAATTCATCTCTACTCATGCTCATGCGCTCGGTTCCTCCTGCTAGCAGATACTTGGTTGGTCTTCGACGTATTCTCACCTTCAATCCCAACACATACATGCTTTTCAGTTGGGTTTACTGTTGAGCAACCGGCCTGGACACCTGGTCCTTTCAGATGAACTCTGGCTGGATTTATTGATTTATTTATTGTGCCCCGCATGTTAAAGGCCGCACGCGCACGTCAAGAGGCAGGAACACAGGAACAGGAGGCCTTGTCTTCGGCCCCTTGCGTGTTTCAAACGGGCTTGGTATCGGGTGCGGTGATATCTTCGCACAGCACTACTGTATATCCTCCTAATCAGTCTTGTTAGTTTCGCAGGGAAGTCCATTAACTTTCTCCATAGTTCTTTCTCTACACGGTCGATAGTCGTATCGTAATAGGTGGTTGGTATTCGCGACACTTGTGCAGCAGAGGCAGGATCTGCCGCAGCGTTTGCGATTTGATTTGGTCCGTTGTCAATTGGGATTGATGGCCATCCACAAAACCGGCTTGATAGATAACTTTCCACAAACCTTTCGTGCTAGCGGCGAGAGACGGCTGGGATGATGATGATTTGGGAGAGCACTTTGTGTAGGGCTGCGTTGGGAATCGTGATCGCTCTCGCTCTCGCTCGGTAGTGGTGGTAGTTGTCACATTCCAACTTGTCGCCCTACTTGTAGTATTATTGTGCATATTACTCCCTCCTTCCTGTTCTGTATCCCAGATCCTGACGCGGTAGCTGAGCCAGCAGACAGGAAGCCAAACTATCCGGGCCCAGCTTGATAAGCTCCGCTGCTATGGCCATCCTTTCAAGCTGATTTGTTGTTCTTGAGCATCCACACAGCATCACTTATCGTGGTATGTAGCGCGGTATGTCTCCCTCATCCGCTGTGCTGACGAAGTCGTTCCTCCTACCGTCTTTGTCTTGGGCTTGGTCCTCTGCCTCTGGGCCATTGAAGTAGTGTTCAATGTAGTAGTGCTGCTTCCACCTGTCGATATCACCTCACACGTTCATCCGTCAAGATTCTTCCATATTTCATTTCATTTCATTTCACAGCTCCATCATCTGATTCATTTCAGCTCGCGGCACAAAGCCTGCGCGGGATGTGTTTTAGTTTCTTGCAGAATCTACGCGTTTCTTGTGAACGATACAGCTGCTCCATTTCCGCATTACTCCTTATTACGCTCTTCAAGCGGCGCTTTTTTGTCGCTTTTGTCCCTTTTCGACCGCTTTCTGTCCGCTTTTTGGCTTCGTTTTTTTAATTCTTTATATATTCAATAACGCTTAATATGGTTCTACCGATGTTTATTTGCTGTATAATTTCCGCATACATAAATCCCATCTATATATTGTATGCTGCTAGAGAAATGGGTTCTATCGAATATGAATGTTTAATTATTTCTGTTCAATATTTGCCTGATCCCCTGTATATATTTAATAATTCTAGAAATAGTTCTATCAATGTTTACTTCTGTTTAATTTCTGTAAGGATACTTTACTTTTACTTCTATGGGGACAGATCGTTGCGATCCTGTGCCAGAATAAGTCTCTGCCAAATCATATATATAGTTAATAGTGCTCAAAATGGTTCTCGCGATGCATAAACACTGGGGAAAAGTGAAGAAAAAAGGTTCAAATATTTACTAATATTCGAAGCTAACTCCATCTTAATTCGCAATATAGCAATTAATATTAGGAAAAAGCCCGAATACTGCCACCTAGAATCGTCGTTGCATTCACAAGTTCATTTACAAGTTTGAAAAGCGTCTTCGGTGCGCCATCTAGATAAGCACATAGGCAATCGAAAAAAGTTTTCACAGTGTTGCCACCTACCATCGTTACCGCCACCTACCGTCGCCAAAGATTCGGGTGATTGTATCCACTAAATTAACTAGACATGGCGCCACCTATTAACCGATATGAACAACAAATACGCCACCTACCGTCGTCAAAGATTCGGGTGATTGTATCCACTAAATTAACTAGACGTGGCGCCATCTATTAACCGATAGGAACAACTATTTTGGTGTCGCCATCTATCAACCGATATGAACAACTATTTTGGTGTCGCCACCTATCAACCGATATGAACAACTATTTAAGTGGCGCCACCTACATTTGAAGCGCGAAAGCTGCTCTGGTGTCGCCATCTAGTTTTAGGAATGGGAAGCTTCCACAGTGCGCCACCTATATGTCGACATGAACAACTATTTAAGTGGCGCCACCTACATTTAAAGTGCAGAAGCTGTTTCGGTGCCGCCATCTCGTTTTAAGTATGGGAAGCTTCTACAGTGCGCCACCTATATGTCAACATGAACAACTATTTAAGTGGCGCCACCTACATTTGAAGTGCAGAAGCTGTTTTGGTGCCGCCATCTAGTTTTAAAAATGATAAGTTTCCACAGTGCGCCCCCTATATGTCGACATGAACAACTATTTCAGTGTCGCCATCTGCATTTGAAGTGTAAAAAACTCTTCCGGTATCGTCATCTTACGCAATTGAAAAATGAAAAGTTTCTGCAGTGAATCCACCTACCGTCGTTAACGTAATATAACTTCGTGAAAGATGCGAAAAATACATAATCAAACTAGCGTTGGGTGAAATGATTATTTAAAAACAAAAACTTGCATTTTCAATTATTTGAAAGTTATGCATCAATCAATGCATGATTAGCTCCTACGTACATCAAAATAGCAATTACATTCTTCATCAAGTTGTTCAAGACGAAAAGTTCCAGTTCTTCCAAGTTATGTTGAGGAAAACATATTATTCTTTTTGGAACATTATTTTCTTCCGAAGGTACAAGAAAGAGATATACCGATCAAGTGTCGACGTGTAAAACAATAAAATGAAAATAATGTTAAATGCTCGAAATATGTGTTTTCAATATTGTTTTTATAAGACTTAAAGGCCGTATTACAGAGTATTGAATTTTCGATCGATCAGCGAATCTATCTTAACCACCACTTACGGCGAAGAATAAGCCTTGCTACAAGTAGTAAGAACCCACAAGAGGGAGCACAACTACAAGTTCGGATGGTACAATAGGGATTAATTAGAAAACAAAATGTTTCAAAATTAATTGCAGTGCAAAATTGTGTGATCTACATAAGATTGATATTCCTTGAAAATTTCTATAACAGTTGTAAGAGGATTGCATAATGAATTTTATACAACTTATTTTTGCATGAAAGTCAAAATCATCTATAATGATACATGAAATCGATGTATGGTAAAGAATGTTACCATTTCATGTAAAGTTTGATCGCATTTTTTTCCATTCGGCAACTCCAGTTTTTAAAATATAGTTGCTGAAATATTTAAAAAATTGTGTGTTACAAACGAACGCAGTTTGGACTTAAGAGGTACAAGCTTAAAAGATACAATCGGCTTTTACAGAAACACGGGCAACGCCTTAAAGATATTTTAAAGTTTGTTGATTGAATCACTTAACAGATGAAAAGAAGGTCAATGTAGATCGCATGTTATTATTCCTTCGTATATGAGGTACTCGAAGTTGCATGATGACATCATTGCGTATATAAAGATTTGGGTCAACATCGGAGAACAATAGGTAACATTATATACGATTTACAGGTTCATATGATTTCAAGCTTTTTACAGTACTAGATGAAATCATTATTCCGGAGTGACTTTGATCATTTCATTATTTTGATGAATTTGGGGTGAAACTTCACTGCTTGAACAAATTTGAACTTTTCAAAACGATTTCAATGAGTTTGTGAATATTAGACGCAATTTGGGGGCCGCTCATATCACACGTAAACAGTTCATGCTGGCAAATGTCCAAGATGCATACAACACTTTCAGAATATATGAGTACGATTGTCCACGAAGAGAGAAAAAGGTATAAAATCACCAGAAGACTAGTCCACGAGGATCACTCAACAGTCCAAAGTTGCATGTTACGGGACGTCTTGGGTAGTCGTTAAAATGAAAACATGTAGTACGCTGTTGAGATTATTAGGACTCAACTTTGCCTTTGAGGAAAAAAATGCAAAAATAATAATGAAAATCATTGTCATAACACTTTTGTTTTTAACTGGAAAAAAGAAAAAATGGAAAAAATGGAAGCAAAAAAAAGCTTTACGTATTGCAGTTTGTTGTTTTGTATTTGCTTGAGCCGATTGTTTGTATGCAATGAAAACCGCTCAAAATGTAGTCTATTTTCAATTCATATTTTAGCATGCGAAACACTCATTAAACATCAGGAAATGCATGAATAGTATCAATGCAGACATATCTCAACACGATCAGTAAACATTAAGACAAATCCCAGGCAGGCAGGGTGATCAAAGTCACCCCGATGATCCAAGTTTTCCCCGGTTTACAGTACTCAATTTGATGTTTTTCATTAACACTACTGCGTTTTGGTTCGTACAACATCGTAGTAGAATCATAATCCGGGTGAACCGAAACTGTATTTATGCTTAAATTATGCCAATAGGAAATAGTACTGGATAGCAAACAGAGTTGTTCATACCTCAGATTTGATGCAATAGGAAATTGTTACAGAATTGTAAAAATTTAAATAAAAAGCTTTATATTTTCAACTGCCTGAACCATATTGGCACGTTTATCGCCTCCCCTTTGGTGCTTATAAGCTCATACGGAAAGTTATATACAACTTTATCAGCTTGTACAAAGACGCTTATATCTGAACATCGATTGAAATATACAGGCCACATTGTTGCCTATGGTACAGTAATTGAGAAAATATAAAAATATACCCTTGTTCTTTGAACCATTTGAAGCCTGGAAATATTGATGATCATGTGGTAAACAAACACGTATTCAATACTAGTGACGAGAACTTTCGAATCGTAATAAAATATGTGGGAAAAGAGTCTAAATCTCTTTTGCAAATTTAATAAATATTTTTTTAAATTAATTATTCATATCACAACGAACCTTCCAAACCAGTAACTGATTATGCGATGGAAATATTACTTATAAAAGAGGTGACAATTTTCATTGCAAGCCTAGACGACTTTCATACGAGCCAAAGAAACAAGTTGATGAAAACAATGATGATATAAGGGATTATCAGAGAAAGTAATACTCCATTTGCAAGTCGTATCGTACTGATACACAAAGAAACAAAATGTTTTCAGAATGTGTGTAGATTATAGAAAATTATATAAACATGCTATTCGCGATAGTTACCCGTTACCGGTAATTGAAAAATATTTTCAATATTAGATCTTCAATCGGAGTTTCATCAAACTAGAATAGCTCGTGAATATTAAATATACGTCGTTTGCTACACCCAAAGCACAATAGGAATATTTGAGAGTTCCTAAGTACCACCAGAGCACGAGTAACATTCTCTGATTCTGCAACAGAGAGCGGCAAGTCCAAACACCCGTGGGTTCAGGCACTAGAGCATGACTGCCCCAGCAACACAACTCTTTGCTGGGTTCCCGGTCATGTGGGAATCTCCGGCAACGAAAAGGCGAACAGATTAGCATCGCTTGGCGATGGATCTCCTAACATGAAAATTACCCGGCCCAGAAATAACTTTCTCGACCAGGTAAATACTGAATGGAGAAATCAGCGAAATCTATTTCTCAGAAAAGTGACAGACGATAATCATCGGTGGGAGGACAGATCAAATAGGAGAGAGCAGATTGTTTTATCGCGCCTCCGAGCTGGGCGAACAGTTATCACACATGATCCGCTTTTCGAAGGGGAAGATGAACCAACATGCGATGCTTGCCTTGAAGCATTGACGGTAGACTATCTTCTATCAAACTGCTGCAAATACGAAAATGCCACCTGCAAGGTACATTACGGGAAATTTTGTCCAATGACAAAACTAAGGAAGAAAATCTGCTGACCTTTCTTAGAAAAATCCGAACTACTAGACAACAAATAATCCTAATCACTAAGCCCAACAGTGTATTCGAGCCTCTTTTCTTTTCATTCGTTACAGATCGCCTCATCATAGACAGCAATTACTCTAGAATAGTAATAAACCATTGTTAGTAGAAAATATTTAGAACATATGATGTTATTGTACATACTTTTTGTTACTTTTTCAACTAGAGTGGTTAATGACTCTCGAGTTAAAACCCCTCTCAAATAAATCTAATATAATAATAATAATGAGCATTGGCAATCAGAAGCACTAGAAGTCTTAGTCAGTCACTAATCTTGTGGGTGAAAAATAAAATAAAGTATGTTGGAGGGTGGCACAGCACAGTACAGCAAAAACAAAATGAAGATGCAGGCACCTCTAAGCAGAAGAACTTAGATCTTATAAGCAGGTCTCGGTTACTCATTTGGTGAGCAGTGTAGGCAGCAAAAACCTGCTTTCTATTACCAAAATGAAAAAGAATATTGAAGACCAATCATTTTGCGATTGACGATTATTACATAGGTGGTGTTACAACCACAAGAGCTTCGTTGAAGCACAAGAGTAAGTACAGTATCCGGTCCGGGTTGAGCCGAGATATGTTGTTGTTGTTGTTGTTGCGGAAAAGAACTAGCAGCTAAGAGAGTTATTAAATTGTTTCTTCTTTTTTTCGTTACCATTCTTGAGTGTGTTTTTAGCTTAGATAGCGAACGAGGCACTACTGCAGATAGCGGGAAAGATCTACAGATGTAGTGTACACTACAATGATGTAAAATAAACTATCAATCATTGCATCATAGAATGCAATCGATCGATGCAATGTAATGTAAGGTTTTGTTATGTGTTTCAACAATACACAGCACACTCGTTGGCTTCGACCAACTCGATTGTCCGGGGCGAATGCTGTCCTTACTCGCTACCGCCCGTTCGAACGTAAACCAGGGAATCACCCCTATGTTTGGAATAGACCTAGGAAATCCAGCAGATCAGTTGTTTGAATGGAATGTGATCTTTCATCTTGTTCCCACATCAGAACATAAGCCGATAATGCTCCTCTAGAATTTAACTCAACTCTAGTTGAATGAAACTACTTACTATTTCTGTAAGGCATACCGATTTTCACAAATCACCATGCGGCTTCATTTCAGCCTTATATTTTTCAATAAAGTTGTTTGTTCAACGGGGCGTGGTTATTGGCTAATTGTCAATTTCCAAGCCACTGGTACGCACACGCATACAAAGGAAACGACAGTTACTCTACATTCTTCCACAACCATCATATAACTCTGAACCTATGATTCACAAAGACACTACTAGAGTTTGTTAGTTTTGTTGCAGTATAGCGACGAAAAAAAAAAGCTAGGTACTGACTTCTGACACCACCAAAGTTAATCACCCTTGGAACCAAGGTGAGGAAGTCAACGTGAACTGTGTGGACTACGGCACACGTGCTACATTAAACACACACAAATTGATCCTAAATTGACTGACTTAGGTTAAAGTGATTGAATACAAACGTTAAAATATTACGTTTCTTGTTACAGATGTTGAATAAGTAGTCCTGTGTGTACCACAGCAACAATTACATGCTTCGTCAGCAATCATTACGCTATCAAGTGGTCGGTGTCAGAGAAAATCGAACTTGCAGTTTGTTACTTTGTAATTTTCAAAATTTTCAATATTTTTGCGCAATTTTAAGGTTATAAGTTAGAGTTACTCTTTAACTGTGTATCATAGGATGTGACGATTGAAGAAAAAAAGTGTAATTAGTTTAACAAAGATAGGTTGGTAATTGAATAAATGTACTTGGTCAACTCTGATCGAACCAAAGGAGAATCTTTAATGACTTGATCCATTATGACTGAACAATTGGAAAGTCAATAGATTGTCGAACAGTAAAAAAAGCAAAGCCTTGGTTCTACATTCCGATACGGAACTCGACCTTCCGTTTATTATACACAGACTTCGCAGCCAACTGTTAAGTGGACATGACAATTGCAGGGCTAGCGCTACGATCCTACTGACACTAACAGTCTTTCCCGAGCCGGGACTCGAACATACGATGACTGGCTTGTTAGGTCAGCATCCCAAGCAACAATTGAAACATAATGAAAGAAATAAATTGTGATCATTTGCTGCACTAATGAAATTCCGAGGTTATAAGAAACATTTTTTGTTACTACGATGAAATTGATGAAATTGTGAAGATACAAGCAACAATCAAAGTTGCATCGCTGCTTCAAAAAACTTTACACTAACGGCGTAATTCGCGAGGTTGGATTTGTTGTTGAAACGTGTGAACGGCATTTGAAAACCTAGCCTTCACTGAATAGATCTAGTGGGTGGAGCATATAAGTTGCCAACGTAATGTTCGCGAGGTTCACAAAACAAACACACAACAAGACTTCTGAAAGTTGCTGTCATGATCTCAAGCTATGTCACAGCAACTTTTGCTCGATCGTTCGCCTTATATTTGTTTTCGAGATAAGGTTATATACTGCGTTGTAACTTTTGGATAGTTGAATTAGAAGTCGTCCAAAGATGTGGGTCTCTAAAACTAAATGAAATAAATTGCTTTGAATTTCATTATTATGCTGAGGTGCTGATGAATTAAAGAAGCAAAACTAAAAACTGAGAATGAGTATGAGCATTACAAGGGAAGCAACATTAAAAGCTGAGCCATTAACTTGCAAGTGTTTCTACAGCAAATGACGTAAATAGTGAAACCGAGCAAATTGAATAGAAATTGATAACTGCAGTTGAAAAATCCTCATCAAATTTATGGAAAGATTCGAAGATAAATCGCTATACAGACAATCTTTTGCCATTCTGACCATTTGCCATTTGACAATCTTACCACAACGCTTTGTAGTAGCTATTTCGCCCTAGTTGCTGCTACGATACATCTTCGTTGTTGAAATTTGGCCATGCTGCATTTACCATGTTGTTATCAAATTAAGTTCATACACATTGCTGTTTCATTCTTGAAACTTGTGTTGAAACATAGAAAATGTTGCAATTGACCCCGCCTCTTGCGCTTCGATTGTCATTGAATAAAAAAACTGAGATGTAGCTGCAACTTAGTTTCGCATAAGAATTTATTGCTGTGATGCACAAAGTTCATGATCGAAACAAATTTTGCTGCTTGTGATCGTACCTCGAGACCAGCTGGGAGGGTCGAACAGTTATATAGTTTTTAAATTTCATTACTAGCTTCTGCGACAACAAAAATCATTGAAAATAATTCGAAGTTGTATTCATTTCAACAAATTAATGCTTGGAATAGAATGTGGTAATGAAACAAACAAATGGGTAATCCGATTCAACTTAGTTATTCCAATCATTCGCTTTCTCTTTCTCTTGTTCAAAATTTTCGCAAAATTGATGATACACTAGAAGTACTAGAAGTAGTAGGTAATTGGTATCCGCGTACTTTGGTTTTAAATTTCATACCCGTTTGGATAAAGTGGTCCAAGGTCTGCGTCATGAAAACATTATTGATTAGAAAAATAAGATAATACCGATACTTACAACACACACCTAAAAACCTAAACGTCAATCGAGTCAGCTCGAAGGAGGTATTGATGAGAAAAATTGCTTCTTCGAACATTTACTGTGTCGCGGTAATCTACGGGTAAGAATTACACCGCCGGCACACAAGATACATTAGATACATACTTCGACAAACCAAGCAGTCAAGCAGATCAAGGACGCCATTTTGTGTCTGTTAATCGCCAGCTCAGTAGCAAAACCAAAAGTAGACATCACGTTCAGTTCATTCCATACCCGTTGTGGTACGAACGACGAAGCGGTAATACTTGAAGACTAGAAGTCACAACCGGAATACCGGAAGCAACAAGCACACGTTCCGCGACAGGAATTCATACCCATCCAACCTACATTAAATATGCCACCCACACCACCGCCGCTTGTTATTCTGTTGGAGAAGATGGCGAAAGTAGTTACACCATACACACAATGTCATCACCTGTTGAAATGTACGACTCGAACGCTAAGGTCGGATTTCATCTATATTATCCGCAGAAGATCTATCGAATCGTAATTGATGGAACAATTCGACCTGTTGTAGGTTGACTGTCGGCTTCACCAGTTGGTCCTCAACCTAGTTTGCCGACGCTCAGCTCGATGCTATTTCGATAGCGCGATTAAGAACGCAACAGCTGCTCGGCGCTAGTTGTGTCTGGATTCCGACGACTCATAGAGTTGCGAAAATATTCCCAACGCTTTCCGGAACCAGTATATGAGGTTAGGCCCTGTTACCCTAGGCCACCATTGACTGCTAATTATACTCAACAGTCAACCCACACGCCAATATTGTCACGGGAGCAAATGGCATCGATCAAAACGATCATATTCGCAAGGGATACGCGATACCCGATTAGCGGGATAGCTCATATATTTTGTTACAAACCGATTTTGTATATGCACTTGTGTTGTCGAAACTTGATCTCGACTGTTAATTGAAATATCATAATTCCTATCAAGTTCACATACTGATTATTAAGAATTATAGCAAATTTTATTAGGTTTTATGACAGAAAAATATCATAATTAGGTGAAATGTTTCCTACAAATTTTGTTATAAATATGCTACCGATTTTGCCTCAATCGTTTTGTTTAAAATTATTTTCACTTTTTGTTTCAAAATATATTTTCATGTTTATGCTTTTTTGCCTTTTACCGAAATGCATGAGTTTTATTTGTTTCACATAATAGAACGTGTGAGATGTGCAACCTTGACTAGAATCATAAATTCATATGCATAATGGAAACAATTTCCAACACCGAGGTAATTTTACTAATAACAGAAACAAAAACGAATTTACAGTTTAACGACATTCTTAATGTTAGTCATTCTTTTCAAATTGTCAATGACCATTTACCAATACCAACTGACGGCATACTGGGACGCGATTTCTTTGGCAACATATAAGTGCAACATGAATTACGTGAATTGCTTAATCAATTTTAATTTCCAAAATCATACATTTTCAATACCAATGAAGATAGCTTTCAAAACAAAATGAAACTCCCACCAAGATGCGAACTAATCAGAAGAATACTCAATTTGGAAATATCTGGAGATTCAATTGTGCTTTCACACGAGATTCAACCCGAAATATTTTGCGGAAGTACAATAGTGTCCCCAATACTTCTGTAAAACCAGAAACAAACACTACGAACAGTCAACTTGCGTGACAAAATTTCAAACCTTCTACAGAAAAACTAAAAAACTACCAACGAATGCCACTAAATCATATTTTCAACAGCAACAATCGTAAACAGAAATTATTATCCTAAATAGATTTTTCAAGCATACCCTCTTATGCACAGAAACCATTACCTAAAATCATTTAGCAAAATGCAGAAATTTTTTGTATGTCTGACGAAAAACTTACAGTAAATAATTTTGATAGCCAACATATTCATTTGAGTGATCTAGTCTCCGTTTACATTCCCAAGTTATAAAAACATACATTCCCAGAACGAAGTAGCTCAACAACAAGTTCAAACAATGCCTGATGATGTAGTTGAGTTTCGCCAAATGAAGAAAAAGATCTTGGCTGGTTTTTTTTTATTTCCCCTTGCTAAGAACAGAGACAATACTTTCTAACTGATGAGCCAAATACTTCGTAACTTTAGATCTGATTAATTTCAAACGATTGCCTTTCGGTTTAAATATTAGCCCCAATCGTTTCCAGCGAATGATGGACATCGCTATGGCAGGGTTAAATCCCGAATGTGCCTTCATATATCATATTGAAGACATCATCATTGTTGGATGTTCCGTCGATCACCACCTAAACAATTTAAAAGAAAGTTTTCGAATGGTCAAGATTCTATGATTGAGTTTTAATCCAGCGAAACGTAAATTCTTTCGAACCGAAGTCGTTTATTTGGGACATCGATTACTACTAAATAAAGGAATTTTACCCGATAGTGCCGAACTTCAAATTATCAAGATTTTTCCCGTACCAACAAATCCAGATGAGGTACGGCGTTTTGTAACTATTATTGCCCCAAACTTTGCATATTTTATAAAAGCATTGAATGATTTACTTAAATATGGGGTAAAATTCATTTGGAATCATTCTCATCAAAATAGTTGCAATAAATTGAAACAAATACTAATATCTCCAAAAATTCTACGCTATCCTGACCTCACATAACAAGTTATTGTCACTACAAATGCCTCCGACACAGCATGCGGAGCCATTTTGTGATAAAGGCCTATGAAAACTTCCTGAGTTATCGATCAGCAAAATATATCAGGATTATAACATATCTTGACATTTTGTTACGAACAGTTTTTGTATCAACATGTGTTCTAAACTTGGTCTCGTTAATAGTTAAAATATCAAAAAGCCTATCAAATTTGCTCACTGATTAATGCTAATTATAGCATGTTTTGTAAGATTTTCAGCAGAAAAAGATCAAATTTAGTTAGAATGATTTTTACAAATTTCGTTATAAATATTCTACAATATTATTGCAGATTTTTCTTCAATCGTGTTGTTTAGAATTATTTGCTATTGCTTCAAAATATAGTTTTTTATATCCAAATAGGCTTTTCCTAATAAGCATAAGTATTTTTGTAGTTCGTTATACCAAGATATGTTATAATCCGGATATATTTTGCTGATCGATAACTCAGGAAGTTTTCATTTCATGCGGCTGAATAACAGTTTACGACATTGTATAGACGTAGTAATTCACACAGTTGGCAATGCGATTACTGAATTCATATCAGCATGTAAAATAAAAAAGAAATGATGGATTATATTGTGTTGACTTAGAATCTAAAATAACCATTAATTGATTAGAAAAATAACTGCGAAATATTCGATTTTTTTATCTGAAGAGATATCGACGGATTTCAGCTCACAATGTTTCTAAAGCGACCGAACAATCGTAACAAAACTTTTATTCTTGAAGGACTAATAAAAATTGTTGTAAAGACTCATGGCTTATGAAACCAACTTTAGATATTTGAGTAATATACCCTGCTACCACTTGGAAGTGCCAAAACGCCGGATTTATAGAAGATCATCGATGTATATTTAATTGATCAAATGCACAGAAATGCTGCTTGGTTTGCAACAGCTGGTTGTATAATATATAAACACAATCGAATATTTTCTTTATATCATAACACAATCAAATGATTTCTTTATCGCAAAATCATAATTAAAAAATCTAATTCTTTGACAAAATCTAAAATTTTAAAGCTTGGGTTTTAAAGGCCTTCTGGTGAATCTTTCGAGATGAAATTCCGCTCTCGGAAAACCATTTGTTGTATTTTAGAAAAGGATTCTACTGTTGGGTACCTTTTGGAAATCCTTAACGTAAATCGTCAACTTAAAACACATTACGTTATGTGAAAGTGTAGTGAATAAAACCCCAAACGTGCTTCGAAACCAATATATTGTTTTGAGGCAACTAAAATAGTGACAGTTTTTATTGAAAGGTTTTATGATTCAACTCACCTAGGTGAAAATGAATTGAATATTGTATTTCGTTTTTAGTTGAATAACTGTTATATGTTTCGTGCTGCGATGAAGACTCTTAACCCATTTCTTCGATGTTAACTCGTTCGTAAACATTTCTGGAAGCGCGTGAATGGAGAAATCGAAAATTTAACTGAAAGTGTTACTTGTTTGAAACTGCCTGTGATCATCCAAAACATCTATCATTTGTAATGTACATCCTTACTATTGGATACGAAGACGAATTGAAATTCTAATCAAGAATACCGTACAAAGTATAAGTGAGATATATCAGTGGGTATCGTTGTATAATGAATTTCATTTTGATTAAACGATTGATGTTGCAGCTTTTAAGTTTGTACGGAGAGGCCCTCTGATTCTGATTGAAATCACTCCTCAACCTTTTTGAAAAGAAAACGATAGAGATCTTGCTACTACTGGTAAACGCTATTGTATCTGTTTCGTCGTAGATAACATATGAACGGCCACTCATTTTAACATAGAGGATAGCATTAATTGATAAGTGATAGTTCATCTTAAGCCTTTCATTCCAAATATCGCCGAATAATATCCAAAGAGATATTAAGATAATGCAAATTTTTCGAAAGATTCAATGCAAACAACATGGAATTTAACTTGAAAATTGAATAAAGCAATGTGCTTTTGATGGACTATAGAAAAACACAGTTGACTTGTCGGAAATCATAGGTTTGAAACGTTTTGTTACATTAGCAGGAGGTGGAAGTGGTGGAGGAAGAACAAGGTGAGGGAAGACTAGCACAGCAGCTCAATATGATATGATTTAATAGCAATGGTGAACCTACTAGGTGAGAAAGTATGTATTTCTATGAGTTTGTTTGGTTGCGTTAACATATAGTGATTTTACATCAATGTTTTCATCTTTGTTTATATTTTGGTTGCTATTTCGCTTTAAGTAATTTATGAAGATTTGAGCACATTAGTGGCGTTTGTCACTGTACTTACTCAGTCACAATGTTACGCCAACGTACTCGCGGTCCATGGCAGCTTGTCTCTCGAGAGCGCGCAACATTTCCGAGATCTTGCTCCACTTGGTCCAACCACCTAGCTCTCCTAGTCGGATTCGAGACGAACAACACCACGGCATTCTTACCGCCCATTCCGCCCCTTCCTACTGGGCTTAGAGTAGAGTTGCGCCAGCTCGTGTGGTTCATTCATAGTCCTAAGCACACGTCGTTCGAAAACGGCTAGTGCTTGCAGGAGGACACTAGTCGAGCATTGTCCATGTCTCGTGCCCCGTAAAGGACTACCGATATTATGAGCACTTGCTTGTTTGCTAGACCTGAACTTGTTTGTGCCTTGTGGAGTCCGTAGTAGGAGGCACGACTTCCAGTCTGCTGCTGCGTTTCTGCTGCAGTTGTTGTCTGACACTGTTAGTCAGATCCGATCCGAACAAACATCCGAAACTCGTCAACCTCCTCAAATTCATCTCTACTCATGCTCATGCGCTCGGTTCCTCCTGCTAGCAGATACTTGGTTGGTCTTCGACGTATTCTCACCTTCAATCCCAACACATACATGCTTTTCAGTTGGGTTTACTGTTGAGCAACCGGCCTGGACACCTGGTCCTTTCAGATGAACTCTGGCTGGATTTATTGATTTATTTATTGTGCCCCGCATGTTAAAGGCCGCACGCGCACGTCAAGAGGCAGGAACACAGGAACAGGAGGCCTTGTCTTCGGCCCCTTGCGTGTTTCAAACGGGCTTGGTATCGGGTGCGGTGATATCTTCGCACAGCACTACTGTATATCCTCCTAATCAGTCTTGTTAGTTTCGCAGGGAAGTCCATTAACTTTCTCCATAGTTCTTTCTCTACACGGTCGATAGTCGTATCGTAATAGGTGGTTGGTATTCGCGACACTTGTGCAGCAGAGGCAGGATCTGCCGCAGCGTTTGCGATTTGATTTGGTCCGTTGTCAATTGGGATTGATGGCCATCCACAAAACCGGCTTGATAGATAACTTTCCACAAACCTTTCGTGCTAGCGGCGAGAGACGGCTGGGATGATGATGATTTGGGAGAGCACTTTGTGTAGGGCTGCGTTGGGAATCGTGATCGCTCTCGCTCTCGCTCGGTAGTGGTGGTAGTTGTCACATTCCAACTTGTCGCCCTACTTGTAGTATTATTGTGCATATTACTCCCTCCTTCCTGTTCTGTATCCCAGATCCTGACGCGGTAGCTGAGCCAGCAGACAGGAAGCCAAACTATCCGGGCCCAGCTTGATAAGCTCCGCTGCTATGGCCATCCTTTCAAGCTGATTTGTTGTTCTTGAGCATCCACACAGCATCACTTATCGTGGTATGTAGCGCGGTATGTCTCCCTCATCCGCTGTGCTGACGAAGTCGTTCCTCCTACCGTTCTTGTCTTGGGCTTGGTCCTCTGCCTCTGGGCCATTGAAGTAGTGTTCAATGTAGTAGTGCTGCTTCCACCTGTCGATATCACCTCACACGTTCATCCGTCAAGATTCTTCCATATTTCATTTCATTTCATTTCACAGCTCCATCATCTGATTCATTTCAGCTCGCGGCACAAAGCCTGCGCGGGATGTGTTTTAGTTTCTTGCAGAATCTACGCGTTTCTTGTGAACGATACAGCTGCTCCATTTCCGCATTACTCCTTATTACGCTCTTCAAGCGGCGCTTTTTTGTCGCTTTTGTCCCTTTTCGACCGCTTTCTGTCCGCTTTTTGGCTTCGTTTTTTTAATTCTTTATATATTCAATAACGCTTAATATGGTTCTACCGATGTTTATTTGCTGTATAATTTCCGCATACATAAATCCCATCTATATATTGTGTGCTGCTAGAGAAATGGGTTCTATCGAATGAATGTTTAATTATTTCTGTTCAATATTTGCCTGATCCCCTGTATATATTTAATAATTCTAGAAATAGTTCTATCAATGTTTACTTCTGTTTAATTTCTGTAAGGATACTTTACTTTTACTTCTATGGGGACAGATCGTTGCGATCCTGTGCCAGAATAAGTCTCTGCCAAATCATATATATAGTTAATAGTGCTCAAAATGGTTCTCGCGATGCATAAACACTGGGGAAAAGTGAAGAAAAAATGTTCAAATACTTACTAATATTCGAAGCTAACTCCATCTTAATTCGCAATATAGCAATTAATATTAGGAAAAAGCCCGAATACTGCCACCTAGAATCGTCGTTGCATTCACAA
>NW_026599189.1:0-15000 GCF_029784165.1 Wyeomyia smithii
AGGAAGAACGATATTTTCAAATGAATTTGAGTCAGATCTGCTATAAATTGTTATTTCTGTAAACTAGACCGATAGACTTTTCCGATAAATATATATTATTTATGATTGCAATATTAATTGTGAAAATGTGACATGAAAAGCGATGTAACTTGAAAATAGTCTAAATTGGTCGGATCATGATACATTACCCTACAAAAGATATTCAGCATAGATTTTCGATGCTAAAATGCTCGACAAGCTCCCATTTTAATACAAGAACACTCGATTTGCTCGTGCGATCGACAATTTTGTTACTCAAATACACGGTAGAATAATATTCATCTTGAAATTTCGTTCGTTGTAAGGCGTCGTATACAAATTAACTGAAGTTAAACATCTAGATTTGAGTCCCCTAATAAATAAAATGAAATATATACTACAAAACTTATTTTCAAAGAGCACATTGAAAGTATACAAGCCAAGTGCATCAAATATACGAGATGTTTATATCTCTCATTAACAGGAATTCTAAACTTTGTTTAAAGAACAAACTTTTGATTTATAAACAAATTTTTAGACCAGCAATGCTTTATGCTGTACCGATCTGGTCAAGTTGCTGTTCAACAAGGAAGAAAGAGCTCCAAAGGATTCAGAATAAAATTCTGAAAATGATTTTGAAGCGTCCTCCTTAGTTTGGTATACTCGAATTACATAGACTTACTGGTGTTGAACTATTAGAAGCTATGTCAAATAAAATTATTAACAATTTTCGACCAAAATCTTTGCAATCCTTAATTGCGACGATAAGCTCTTTTTATAGCCAATAAGTTAGCAATTAAGTTAGTTGTGAGTTTACTTCCCCTTTTCTGACAAGCAGGTTTAAATCCCTACGATTGATAAGTCCTAATTGCGAAAGCAAACAAATCCTAACAATTAAAATTACAAATTTCTAACAGTGTTGAGAAGTCACCATTTGTGATTGGACACACATACTCATTATTTACTAATATTTATCATAAATACTTAAGTCACTAACAAATCTTCCCCTTAAAAAAAAAAAAAAAAATATATATATATATATATATATATATATATATATATATATATATATATATATATATATATATATATATATATATATATATATATATATATATATATATATATATATATATATATATATATATATATATATATATATATATATATATATATATATATATATGTATATATACACACATATATATATATATATATATATATATATATATATATATATATATATATATATATATATATATATATATATATATATATATATGTATATACATATTTTTTTTTTTTTTTTTAAGGGGGAGATTTGTTAGTAGCTTAAGTATTTATGATAAATATTAGTAAATAATGAGTATGTGTGTCCAATCACAAATGGTGACTTCTCAACACTATATATATATATATATATATATATATATATATATATATATATATATATATATATATATATATATATATATATATATATATATATATATATATATATATATATATATATATATATATATATATATATATATATGTATATATATATATATATATATATATATATATATATATATATATATATATATATATATATATATATATATATATATATATATATATATATATATATATATATATATATATATATATATATATAACAAATCCTAACAATTAAAATTACGAATTTCTAACAGTGTTGAGAAGTCACCATTTGTGATTGGACACACATACTCATTATTTACTAATATTTATCATAAATACTTAAGCTACTAACAAATCTCCCCCTATATATATATATATATATATATATATATATATATATATATATATATATATATATATATATATATATATATATATATATATATATTTTTTTTTTTTTTTAAGGGGAAGATTTGTTAGTAACTTAAGTATTTATGATAAATATTAGTAAATAATGAGTATGTGTGTCCAATCACAAATGGTGTCTTCTCAACACTGTTAGAAATTTGTAATTTTAATTGTTAGGATTTGTTTGCTTTCGCAATTAGGACTTATCAATCGTAGGGATTTAAACCTGCTTGTCAGAAAAGGGGAAGTAAACTCACAACTAACTTAATTGCTAACTTATTGGCTATAAAAAGAGCTTATCGTCGCAATTAAGGATTGCAACGATTTTGGTCGAAAATTGTTAATAATTTTATTTGACATAGCTTCTAATAGTTCAACACCAGTAAGTCTATGTAATTCGAGTGTACCAAACTAAGGAGGACGCTTCAAAATCATTTTCAGAATTTTATTCTGAATCCTTTGGAACTCTTTCTTCCTTGTTGAACAGCAACTTGACCAGATCGGTACAGCATAAAGCATTGCTGGTCTAAAAATTTGTTTATAAATCAAAAGTTTGTTCTTTAAACAAAGTTTAGAATTCCTGTTAATGAGAGATATAAACATCTCGTATATTTGATGCACTTGGCTTGTATACTTTCAATGTGCTCTTTGAAAATAAGTTTTGTAGTATATATTTCATTTTATTTATTAGGGGTCTCAAATCTAGATGTTTAACTTCAGTTAATTTGTATACGACGCCTTACAACGAACGAAATTTCAAGATGAATATTATTCTACCGTGTATTTGAGTAACAAAATTGTCGATCGCACGAGCAAATCGAGTGTTCTTGTATTAAAATGGGAGCTTGTCGAGCATTTTAGCATCGAAAATCTATGCTGAATATCTTTTGTAGGGTAATGTATCATGATCCGACCAATTTAGACTATTTTCAAGTTACATCGCTTTTCATGTCACATTTTCACCATCAATATTGCAATCATAAATAATATATATTTAATCGGAATAGTCTATCTGTCTAGTTTACAAAAATAACAATTTATAGCAGATCTGACTCAAATTCATTTGAAAATATCGTTTTTCCTGATCACAGAATTTGTATCATGATCGGACCAAAAAATGTATCATAATCGGACCAGTGTGCTTCTGAGACTTCAAGCGATTTTCCGCTTCGCGTGCTGGGCTTTACTTGCACGGTGTTTGGTTTGAGCTTGATATATTAGATATTTTTCCGTGATTCTAAAACTATTTTCAAACATTTTTCATATCACTGCGAAAACGTTATGAATTATATTTAAGTTTCCAATACGGCAAATTTGCTTATTCAATTTGTGGGTGTTTTTTCGGTAGCAGTTTCGTTTTACCCAGAGCTCACTCCACCAGCACAATTTTGAGAAACGATGTATGACCAACTTGTAGTCCCCGAGTAGTATTACAAATTTCCGAATATTGCAATGCTCTAACTTTTATGTCTGAAGTGCGTTATCCAGCCAATGGTACTTGTTACGGGGGTAAACTCGCCGTGAAATATATTTCACACTCACTTCATTTTTTGAGACCTAGTTCCGATTCCATCTAAAGTGAAGTGACAAAAATTAGCTCCGTGAAGTGAGATTGACAGTGAAGTGAAAATGAGAATGTGACAAGTGAAATGAGTTTCCCAGCACAAAAATTTCTAAGTCCCAGAAAGTCGAGTTTTTCCGATTTTTTTTTAAGAAAACACCAGATCTCGGCGTTATATGCAAGTCTAAAATACTTGGTATCAACAAAAACTTCCATATCGACAATTGCATGAACTGTGCCTTTCGCCATGAGTCGAAAAAGTGAGAATCAAAGCGGTCAATTTGAAACACTACTTCCTTAAGTTCGATTGAGTTGAAATTTTGTATGAGGACATTTTTCGGAGAGACGAAACTTTTGAGCCCTATCGCTAAATGAAATTCAACCTCAAAAAGATTAGTTTTTTGCCTTACGTTTCCTGTGCCGCAGCTCAAAAACTCAAAGTCTCAAAGAGAGTCTTGTTACTGAAAAATAAATTCGATATACATATTATCATTAGATCACAAATCAATCAATTTTTAAACCTTTCTCACCTTCGTGAAATCATTTTACCGTTCAATATAATCGTGAAAAAATTCCACGCAAAACGTCACATATGAATTTTCATATATTTTAATTTATCACTCTCTCGTAAACTGTTCGAAAATTCGCGGGAAAAAGTGCTTTCTAAACAAGGATGACACTGAGTTATATTTTCCCTATTTGAAGCATAGTGGACTATTTATAGTGAACTTTTAATAAATTTTGCTTCAGTTTGCGAACCTTACGTTGTTCTTGAGGTTCTATTCTAAAAAAATAAGCTTCTTCATTTTCATTCTGTTCCAATGAATTAAACGTGAAATCCTTCATTGGGTATATCAAGCATAAGCAAAGTGAAGCAGTGATGTCTCAGAAGTAAGTTGGTCCGATCATGGTTCAATGCTGGTCCGACCATGATACAAAACAGGCTTTCACGTTTCACCAATAATTCAAACTTTCAAGCAAATATTTCATATAAAAACTGATCTTACATTGAATTTAAATGTTACAGAAGCATATTACTGGAAAATATACTGCAATCTTTGAATATTCGATTCTAAAACAAGACTTGGTAACAATTGTAAGGGCAAATTGTGCTCGAAAATAGACTAGTTTTAAAAAAATTTAAAAAATAGTAATACTTAAGCAATCTAAATGAAACCTTCTGAACATCATCAGAAGAAGTTTTTTGATGATGCGGGTACATATTTGATACAGTTTTTTGTTCAATACCTCGCATATAAAAATATGGTCCGATCATGGTACATTTTCTGACTGGTCCGATCATGATACAACACCCTAAATAAAGTACGTATAAAAAGGAAAACTTTATTATGAAACTGCTCATAAGCAGTTATATTTTCATCAAGTAACTCCAGATCAATTTTCTAAAGATGTTAATGAGAGTTTAAAATATTGAAAACTCTAATTTTAGTGTTCGGTATCCTAGAGCCGTGGTGGCTCGTGACATATCAAGAATTTTCCTCCACTCTTCTCGGTTCTGCGCTACCCGTCCCAGACGTCTAAACACTCGAAGGTTCGCTACATCTTGGTCATGCACGTCGTTTTTTTTTATTTCTGGTGCCGATTTGTTTCGGGTCAGCCGATATTATCCCATTTTCATCCGGCATCCTCGCGACATGTCCAGCCCATCGTTGCCTCTCGACCCTTTTCCGGTACATAATGGAAATCTCTCGTCATACACATACGCCTCTCCACACATTCGGTTTGTACTCTATCAAATATTGTCCGCAACGCTTTCCGCTCAAATACGGCCAGTTTCGATATATCTTCCGTGAGTAGCGTCACGGTTTCAAGACAATAAAGAACTACCGGTCAGATCGACTTGAACTGTCCTACAGTACGGTCGCATTTTACCAACAGCTCGAGGCTAAGTCTTAGACTACCGAGAGATATTGAAATTTTGTTTTTCGCTTCCAACAGGCAGTCTTTTTTAAAAAGACTACCTGTTGAAACGCAAAGTAATAAATTTGTTTTTAACGTTAACGAGTGATTAGTGATTAAATTTGGTTTGAGATATTTCTATTTAAATTCTATAGTGAAGTGAAAGTGTAGTGAAGTTTTCCAGTTATGCCTGGAAAAAATAAAAAAGCCCGCTTTGATGCGGCTTCAAGGAAACGTGAGGCATCTCCTCCAAGTGACACTGAAATTTCGACTAACAGGTATGATATTCTTTCTTCCGTTGGGGATCAAGAAGTTCAAACTTCTCATACTGAGCATAAAGCCGTTATGAAGAAAATTAAAGTTCCACCTATTGTGGTATTTGTAGCAAATTTAAAAGCATTTCGATCAGAACTTTCATCATTTCTGTCGGATGTGAAAGTTAATTTTCAAATTGGCCGCCAAGGCGAAATTCGTGTTTTGGCCGAATCTTTTGATGGCCATAAACATTTTTTACAGTATTTGACTGAAAGGATGTATAAATTTTATTCTTTTGAAGCCAAAAACGAGAGATCGTTTAAGGCTGTTTTGAAAGGTCTTTCAAATGACCAAAATATTGAGGAAATTAAAGAATGTTTGTCAGAATCACTTGGTTTTGCCCCCAACCAAGTAATTTTGATGAAACGAAAGGCAAACTCCAAAATTTTTCAAACTGGAATACACCAGGAAAATTACTTAGTACATTTTGATCGTACCAAAGTACATAATTTAAAATGTTTGGAAAAAGCACGTGTTTTATTCAACGTGCGAAAAAAGTGGGAAAATTTCAAGAGACATGGAGGAATCCATAATCTTACGCAATGTCGGAATTGTCAAGCCTATGGTCATGGAACTCGAAACTGCCATATGGCAGCAAAATGTATGATTTGTGGTGACACTAGTCACACGAAAGATATCTGCCCCGTGAAAGACACCACTAATAGTTTCAAATGTGTAAATTGTGGGGGAAATCACAAATCTAATTTCTTTAATTGTCCTGTAAGGTAAAAAATTATTGCTTCCAGACAACGTAGGAATTCTAAGCAACCTGTTGTCAATGTGGGTATACAAAAGACATTCAATACTGTTCAGTCATCACCAGCACTTTCATTAGTAGGTGTGTCTGTAGGTAATAATTTAAATTCAGCTAACAAATTTCAGACAAAAAATCCTGTTCAGGCAACACCAGGCTGTTCATATGCCAGTGTCCTTACAGGTAATATTTCGAATTCAAACAGTAACAAACCATTCGTGTTTGGTGCTGAAAAGTCAGCCAGTATTGATTTAGGTAGTCCAACTCCAGAAAAGATTGAATGCCTACAACAATCCATGCTGCAGCTAATGTCCGTTTTGTTGAACTGTAACTCGATGTACGAGGCTGTTCAAGAAGGTATAAAATTTACAACTAATATTGTTATGAAATTGAAATTCAGCAATGATTTTAAATAATGCTGTAAATTTTCTAAATTGGAATGCTCGCTCTTTAAAAGCGAAAGAGGATGAATTTTTCAATTTTTTAACAGTCCACGATGTGCATATTGCAGTTGTGACTGAAACGCTTTTAAAGCCAAATATTAAACTAAAAAAGAACCCAAATTATATAGTTCATAGGTTTGATAGAATTGATGTTGCCGGTGGTGGAGTTGCAATAGTTATCCACCGTCGAATAAAACATCGTGTTTTACCCCATCTTGAAACCAAAGTTATCGAGAGTTTGAGAATTGAAATTGAAACAAGTATTGGCATCCTATTTATAGCCGCAGTGTATTTGCCTTTTCAATGCTCTGGTGAGCGAAAAAATTATTTCAAGGGAGATTTGCAAAAACTCACAAGAAATAAATCTAAATGTTTAATCATCGGTGATTTTAATGCGAAACATCGATCTTGGAATAATGCTCAAAGCAATTCCAATGGAAAAATATTGTTTAATGATTGCTCGGCTGGATTTTATTCAGTTTTATTTCCAAATGGTCCTACATGTTATTCTTCTATTAAGAATCCATCTACAATTGATTTGGTACTAACAAATCAAAGTCATTCATGCAGTGATTTATTAACTCATGCTGACTTTGATTCTGATCACCTTCCCATAACATTTTCTATTTCTCATGAAACTATATTAAATCCCACTAGATCTGTGTTAAATTATCACAAGACTAATTGGGATAGATATCGTTCTACGATCGAAGAAAATTTGAATAATGATATTATTTTACAAAACAGTGCTGACATTGACAGAGCATTAGATAATTTTAGTAGCTTAATTCTCAATGCCCGGAATTTATCAGTTCCTAAGGCTCGAGTGAAATTTAATGCACCAATTATTGACAGTGAACTTCAACTTCTTATACGTTTGAAGAACATACGGAGACGACAACACCAAAGATCTCGTGATCCTGCTTTGAAAATTATTTTTCAAGAATTACAAAAGGAAATTAAACATAGACTCACTCTCTTGCGAAATGAGAATTTCATGAGAGAAGTTGAACAACTAAAACCTTATTCAAAACCTTTCTGGAAGCTTTCGAAGGTTCTTAAGAAACCTTCGAAGCCCATTCTAGTCCTTAAAGATGGTGATTGCATTTTTCTAACGAATGAACAAAAATCTCAAAAACTTGCTCAGCAGTTTGAGAGTGTTCATAACTCTAATTTGAACGTAGTAAGTCCTATTGAAAATGAAGTAAACCAAAAGTATGATCAGATCACCACCCAAGAATTTCTTTCCGAAGAGGTATTGGAAACAAACTTGAATGAGGTGCGAACTATTCTCAAAAAATTCAAAACATGAAAGCACCAGGAGATGATGGGATTTTCTATATCCTCATCAAAAGACTTCCCGAAAACTCTTTAAATTTCTTGGTAAAAATTTTTAACAGATGCTTTGCACTAGCACATTTTCCTACGAAATGGAAAAATGCCAAAGTCACTCCAATTTTAAAACCCGAAAAGAATCCAGCTGAGGCATCAAGTTACCGACCAATTAGTTTACTTTCCTCTATTAGCAAACTTTTTGAAAGAATAATTCTTAATAGAATGATAATAGAATGATATTAATGAGAACTCAATTTTTGCAAATGAACAGTTTGGTTTTCGCCATGGGCATTCCACTACTCATCAGTTACTTAGAGTAACAAATATGATTCGAACTAATAAATCTGAAGGCTATTCGACTGGAGCTGCTCTTCTAGACATAGAAAAGGCATTCGACAGTGTTTGGCATAAAGGTTTAATAGCTAAAATGGCAAATTCCAGTTTTCCGCTTTACCTCACAAAAATGATACAAAGTTATTTAACTGACCGCACTCTTCAGGTTAACTATCTAAATGGTTAATCTAATAGATTGCCTGTTAGAGCAGGTGTGCCTCAGGGGAGTATCTTGGGCCCAATCTTATATAACATTTTTACTTCTGATCTTCCTGATTTACCACCAGGTTGTGAAAAATCTCTGTTTTGTGACGATACAAGAATTTCCGCAAAAGGAAAAAGCCTTCGTGTTATATGCATACGGCTACAAAAATGTTTAGATATATTTTCTTCATACTTGCAGAAATGGAAGATTTCCCCTAATGCTTCTAAAACACAGTTGATTATTTTTCCTCATAAGCCAAGAGTTTCATTTCTCAAACCCACCCATAACCACGTTATTAAGATGAACGGTGTGGTCTTAAATTGGTCTGATAAATACTTAGGGCTAATTTATGATAAGAATCTTACTTTCAAGGAGCACATTGAGAATATCCAAACAAAGTGCAATAAATATATAAAATGTTTATATCCTCTTATCAACAGGAATTCTAGACTTTGTCTCAAGAATAAACTGTTAATTTACAAACAAATTTTCAGGCCAGCAATGTTATATGCAGTTCCCATCTGGACAAGCTGTTTTGCAACCATGAAGAAGACACTTCAAAGGATTCAGAACAAACTTTTGAAAATGATTTTAAAGCGTCCTCCCTGGTTTAGCACAAATGAGCTACATAGGCTCACTAATGTAGAAAAATTAGAAAATATGTCAAGCCAAATTATCAACAAATTCCGACAAAAATCGTTGCAATCCTCAATTGCAACGATTAGCTCACTTTATAGTCAGTAAGATAGTTTTAAGTTCATTTTAAGTTTATTTTAAGTTTCGTTTTATTCCTTTTTTTCCCTTGACAAGTAGGTTTAATAATTTTCCTACAATTACAATAACTTAACTGCGAAAGCTAATAACATTCAATAATATAGAAAAAAGCGTACAAATATATATATATATATATATATATATATATATATATATATATATATATATATATATATATATATATATATATATATATATATATATATATATATATATATATATATATATATATATATATATATATATATATATATATATATATATATATATATATATATATATATATATATATATATAATAGTGCTGAAATGTCACCATTTGTGGCAGAACACACAATATTAATTCTGAATAGATATTTGAGTACATGAATAAATCATTACAACCCCCCCCTCCTATTAAAAAAAAAATGGGGTGGCGCCCACGTACTCAACCAGTCCCGCTGCGGAGTTTAAAAAAAAAAAAAAGAACTACCGGTCTAATTGGGGTTTTATAAATTGGCAGTTTCTTGCGGTAGCGTATGCTCCTGGATCAAAGCACCCTGCAAAGAGCAAAGTAGACCTGATTTCCAGCTTAAATGTGTCGTTAGATCTCCTTACTTGTGTTATTGTCGACGGTTACCAGAAACCCCAAGTTTACGACCTCATCTACCACTTTGTTGCAAAATTTCTTGTAATAACGTTGAGGTCGTCTGCGAAGCCTATGAGTTGACTACCTTTGCTAAAAATCGTGCCTCTTGTTCTAATGCCTTGAAGTCCACGAAGACACAATGGGCACGTTGTACTCTGTAGCTCCACCCTAGCTCATGGAACTTATCACCGGGTCGTTTAATGCGGTCAGTTCGTTACTCACCCATACACTCTTAATTCGTACCTACCGCGTGGGAGTTATGGTCGATAGGTGCGGACGATGTTTCTAAGCGAAGGTATGCCACTCGAGGGTCAATAGCGTCGAGATAGGGGAAACAGCTCAAAGTCTGCACGAATCTAATTCTCCGCTCGGACAACCCAATGGCGAAGACTGAGAACTCCGTTTTAAGTCCAATTACCGCGAACCAAATTTCGATCAAGCACAAGCAATGGAACTATGGTTGTATACAAAAGGCCATCAGTTCCTATCCTATATACAATTTTATTTTCCCTAATCTTAACTATAACGTGACTAACAGAAGGGGGTGGTACTTGCGCTTTTCGTGTTGCTGCTGCTGCTTGACACCGCTGCTAGTTGGTAGTGCTCCTAGTTGTTTTCGTTTATTTTCCGTGTTGATGAAGTTGGGCTCCAAGGCTGATGACGTCACGAGCTGCGTATGTTGATGATGTTCAAGTTGAAGGTGTCTGACGTACCGGCTACGCCAAGGATTATTCCAATATGCCGTTGACCGACGGCGCAGCTGGGTAGGCCACTCGAAACGGTCACCTATTCACTTGTCATTCGTCTCCAATACCGATAACGTGGACGCCGGATCTCGAGGATTTGCCACCGATTGTAAAACCTCAGTTGGTCTAACCGTGAGTCAAAATGGTGAATTTACTCCAGCCGGTCACCGGAAGTCATAGCGTCTCAAGATGGCGATTCTCCTCGCTGTATCGCGTAGGTCTGCATGCCGTACCTAGCTAGACAGACCCCGCAGGATTTTTGCCAAAAAATAAAAAAAAGGCCCACAGCGGACCTACCATGCGCATTAGTACACAAATTAGTTGAATACACCCCCATTCTGTCCCAGCAAGACCGCCCCCTCCAACATTAATAAATATATATGACATTTAGAATTACCTTTTTCCCGATGGCCGAATTATTTTTCTTATTTTCCGCACCTAACTTCTTACTCTGTTCAACTTTCTTTCTGTCCTATCACCTATTGTCATAAAAAACACCATAATTTCAATTAATACTTTTTTCTTTAACCTCTACTAATAACTTACTACGAATAGAAGTTTTCACTAACTCATTTAACTATTAACTTGACTTTAACTTCTACTCTTCCACTTCCATGTGCTTTTTCATATGAACTCTAATCTTTCCAATTAAACTCACGCGCGCACTTCTTAACCGTTTGATCGTTCAGGATAGAGAGATCGGTTTCTTGCCAAAGTCGAGCTCTTTAGGTTACTATTACGGGCTGGGAACCTACAGTTTTCGAATTAAGCCGAATTTTGACGTTTGCTTCTTCCCCGTTTTGGCAACCCTTCATTAGTAACATCATCTGCGAACTATCGCTCAACTATGTTGGCGATGTTTCGGAGTCGGTTCACATTAGTAATACGCTTGTGCGAACTAAGAGTGTATAAATCTGAATTCTGATGTTTTCTCTCTGAATATACTTTAGCAGCGCATAACGCCCTTGTTGCTACCAACGCAAGAAAAAGGAGGTGCAATTGGGCAAAAGGGAACTGTGCTGGAGCCACAAGTATTACTTTTGGAACCAACCCCAGCATAAATGAAGGATCTGCCACAGAGTGAAGATTTGATCCGTGGTAGCGCTTGGATGAAGCCTGCTTGATCCTGGCCTACGAAAACTTTTGCTGATGGATATAGACGGCAAAGCAGAAACTGGGAGAGAGCTTTGTAGGCGGTGTTGATCAACGTTATGCCACGGTAGTTGTTGCATTGTAGCCAAGCGTTTTTTTATAGATGGGACAATCTCTTCCTTCCATCTATTTCTCCGGTAGTCTACCTTCCATTACCGTTACTAGTGCCTCTTCACCGTGTTTAGAGAGCTCTGCCGGTAGTCGGTCCTTACCTGTGTTCTTTAGTGGCCCAATTGCCCGTTTTATTTCCAGGCTATAGGGAACTGGGAACTGTTGTACTGCAATAGTTTATAGGCACTGCCAGGTTAATTTCCTTTCCGACTCTTCCCATTGCTCCGCTATTGAGGTGCTCATCGAGAAACTGCTTCCGTTCGTCAACCACCTCGCGCTCGCATGTGTTAAATTTTCACTCCACGTCCCTGCACAAATCTTGACTTGGTGTGTAGCTTTTACAGGATCGATTCATCTTCTCAAAAAACTTGCGCCTGGCTCTGTCGTGTGAACACCAAGAATAGTTTTGAGCGTACATGTACTGCTACTAAGTAGTAGTTTGAGTCGATATCCTCGTACGGACCGTATGTTGGTGAAGTTGGAGAAAAACCTGCCATCAATGAAAACGTGGTCAATTTGGTTTGTTGTTCGTCGGTCATGTAATCGCTAGGTGGCTTTGTCGATATCTTTGCGGTGGTAAAAGTGCTTCTAA
Organism: Wyeomyia smithii; assembly: GCF_029784165.1. NCBI lineage: Eukaryota > Metazoa > Arthropoda > Insecta > Diptera > Culicidae > Wyeomyia > Wyeomyia smithii. The sequence goes on from NW_026599189.1 coordinate 12,720, forward strand.
TCCTTCGGGAAGCTATGAAGTTGATGCATCGATAGCCGTTGTCGTTTGTGTCAGTGTGTAGGCTGTTAGGCCCTATTACCGGTCTATATACATAACTTCCCTACCAACCTGGGCGTTCATTATCCCGATAACGATCTTGATGTTCCGTGGCGAGTAGGTGTCGTATGTTGCCTCCAACTGCGCATAGAATGATTCGTCATCAGGTCTACTTTTGTGCGGGCAGTGCACGTTCATGATACTGTAGTTGAAGAAATGACCTGCTATCCTGAACAAACACATTCTTTCTTTGATCGCTCTCCACAGTTGTTTACGCCATCCTGCATTCTGCCCATTAAACAAAAACCCGTTCCCAGTTCGTTGGTTGCTCCACCGCTCTGGTAAAACTGGCCCTTGTCGCCGCGGACTTTCCACCTCTTCACTCCTCGATGTCGAATTCTTGGTCTCCGCCTACAAAATTTAGCGACCAGTACTTCCACTCGTGGTCCATTTATCGTTGCTTAGGTCCATGCCAAATGCTCCGAGTTAGGTAGTTCTTCGCTTGGTTACTCATATCCCGGCTGGTACTACAAGGAGGCAGGGATAGGAGTTGCTGGGCAGTAAAACTTCAATACTGGATATGATAATAGAATTCTACTACTCTTCGGTCTATTTTGTGTTATAAGAAAGTAATTATTATTGTTACTATTATTATTATTATTATTATTATTATTATTATTATTATTATTATTATTATTATTATTATTATTATTATTATTATTATTATTATTATTATTATTATTATTATTATTATTATTATTATTATTATTATTATTATTATTATTATTATTATTATTATTATTATTATTATTATTATTATTATTATTATTATTATTATTATTATTATTATTATTATTATTATTATTATTATTATTATTATTATTATTATTATTATTATTATTATTATTATTATTATTATTATTATTATTATTATTATTATTATTATTATTATTATTATTATTATTATTATTATTATTATTATTATTATTATTATTATTATTATTATTATTATTATTATTATTATTATTATTATTATTATTATTATTATTATTATTATTATTATTATTATTATTATTATTATTATTATTATTATTATTATTATTATTATTATTATTATTATTATTATTATTATTATTATTATTATTATTATTATTATTATTATTATTATTATTATTATTATTATTATTATTATTATTATTATTATTATTATTATTATTATTATTATTATTATTATTATTATTATTATTATTATTATTATTATTATTATTATTATTATTATTATTATTATTATTATTATTATTATTATTATTATTATTATTATTATTATTATTATTATTATTATTATTATTATTATTATTATTATTATTATTATTATTATTATTATTATTATTATTATTATTATTATTATTATTATTATTATTATTATTATTATTATTATTATTATTATTATTATTATTATTATTATTATTATTATTATTATTATTATTATTATTATTATTATTATTATTATTATTATTATTATTATTATTATTATTATTATTATTATTATTATTATTATTATTATTATTATTATTATTATTATTATTATTATTATTATTATTATTATTATTATTATTATTATTATTATTATTATTATTATTATTATTATTATTATTATTATTATTATTATTATTATTATTATTATTATTATTATTATTATTATTATTATTATTATTATTATTATTATTATTATTATTATTATTATTATTATTATTATTATTATTATTATTATTATTATTATTATTATTATTATTATTATTATTATTATTATTATTATTATTATTATTATTATTATTATTATTATTATTATTATTATTATTATTATTATTATTATTATTATTATTATTATTATTATTATTATTATTATTATTATTATTATTATTATTATTATTATTATTATTATTATTATTATTATTATTATTATTATTATTATTATTATTATTATTATTATTATTATTATTATTATTATTATTATTATATTATTATTATTATTATTATTATTATTATTATTATTATTATTATTATTATTATTATTATTATTATTATTATTATTATTATTATTATTATTATTATTATTATTATTATTATTATTATTATTATTATTATTATTATTATTATTATTATTATTATTATTATTATTATTATTATTATTATTATTATTATTATTATTATTATTATTATTATTATTATTATTATTATTATTATT
>NW_026599189.1:20551-25000 GCF_029784165.1 Wyeomyia smithii
TAAAGGCAGTACGCCTACCGGATCTACGCAAGACATCGCGGTGGCTGGTCCACAGCTATTAAAGGCGGTCGGAAGACAGCGGGACACGCTACCGAGGGTAGTGGCCCTGTCTGAGCAGCTCGATGCTATAATCGAGTTTGCGAAAAGTCGCAGCAATACAACGAAGTACTTGAAGCAGGCCCTCTACATGCTTCGGTCCTCCGTCGATGCTGCGAAAAAGGAGCACGCCGAGCTCGAAATGAAAGCTGCGGCTGCGGAGAAAGAGGAGACGAAGGTGACCGAGCTGGCGACGAAGTCGGTCCAAACGGACGCTAGCACGTTTGCGGCGGTTTGCGCGGCAGGGCCAGCTGCCAAACGAACGCGACAGTCCCCGGGAGAGACGGCCCCCGGGGGCACCAAGAAGCGTTTAATCGCAAACAGCCCTCAGACCGGTGTAGGAGTGGCGCAAGCAACGCCCACGGTGGCAGCCAAGGAGCAGAAGGCTCCCGGTAACCCGTGGGTAACGGTTCCGGGAAGGAGTAGGAACCAAAAAGTGGTGGCCAAAAAACCGCACCCGGTTACAAATCCTGCGACGAAGAAAGTTAAAAATAAGGGCGACGCACTCATCCTTAAGACAGAAGAGTCAAAGTACTCGGAAGTCCTTAAGGCAATGAGAGGCGATGCGAAGCTCAAAGATCTGGGGGCAGATGTGCGTAGCATCCGCCGATCTCGCAAGGGAGAAATGATCGTTGAGCTCCGCAAAGAAGCCAGAAACAAGGGCCCAGCCTATCGGGCATTGGCCCAAGAGGCGCTTGGAGATAGAGTGCAGGTTCGGGCACTCACGTCGCAGGTAACCCTACAACTTAAACACCTGGACGAAGTCACCGAGGCAGGCGAAGTCGTGGATGCCCTCAAGGAGCAGTGCGAAGTGGTTGTGGCACCAGAGGCAGTTCGACTGCGCAAAGGCCCAGTAGGAACCCAGACCGCCACTGTCAGGCTTTCGTCAGTAGACGCAAACCAGGCGCTAAAGGTAGCGAGGCTCAAAGTGGGCTGGTCAATGTGCCCACTCAGCATCTACCAGCCGCCGGAGGTCTGCTTTCGATGCTTCGAGCAAGGACACAAGTCCTTTAGCTGCAAGGGGCCTGACAGGAGCTCCCTATGCAGGCGGTGTGGTGCTGCAGGCCACAAAAGCAAAGACTGCGGAGAGCCCCCGAAGTGCTTGGCGTGCGCCGGGAAGCGTGACGCAAAGCACATAATGGGAGGCCCGAGGTGCACGGCCGGTAAGCCGACTAGCAAGCCACGGGCGTGAGAGTGACACAGCTAAATTTGAACCACTGCTTCGCGGCTCAGCAACTGCTATACCAAGCAGTCACTGAGTCGTTGTCGGACATCGCCATAATCTCGGACCCCTACCGAATTCCTTCCGGAAACGGTAACTGGATTTCGGACGGGTCCGGTATGGCGGCAATATGGACGACGAGCAGGTTCCCGGTTCAAGAGATAGTGTCAACTTCAAACGAAGGATACGCGGTTGCCAAGGTGAACGGAGTGTACTACTGCAGCTGCTATGCTCCGCCTCGTTGGTCTACCGAGCAGTTCGCAAGGATGATCGACCGAGCCACCGGGGAGCTGATCGGTCTATCACCGTTGGTAGTGGCGGGCGACTTCAACGCATGGGCAACTGAGTGGGGAAGTCGACGCACAAACCAGAGAGGCCGGATCTTGTTGGAGGCTTTGGCGAAGCTCAACATAGATCTGGCCAACGTCGGCTTGAAGAGCACCTTCAGTAGAAACGGCGCGGAGTCGATCATCGATGTGACATTCTGTAGTCCAGGATTGATCACGAACTGGAGGGTAGACGATGGCTACACTCATAGCGACCATCTGGCGGTCTGTTATAGCGTAGACTGTAAAACGAGACCGCATGTGGCGAGTAGAATTAACACTCCAGCTCCTCGCGGGTGGAGGATATCACACTTCAACGAAGAGGTATTTGCGGAAGCAATTAGACTAGAACACGAGGCAAGCAGAATTCGTAACCCGAGCGCTGATCAACTTGTTGCCATACTTTCGCGGGCGTGCGACGCCACTATGCCTAGGAACCGCCAGCCTAGGCATGGAAGGCCACCAGTCTACTGGTGGACCGACGCGATAGCGGACCTCCGCAGAGCGTGTCTTCAAGCGAGAAGAAGGATTCAACGTGCGCGAACCGACGAAGAAAGGGAAGATCGTCGAGGGGAATTCAGTTCCGCAAGAGCGGCGCTTAAGAGAGCAATAAAAGCTAGTAAACGTGCGTGCTTCGGAAGACTGTGCGCTAGTGCCAACACTAACCCGTGGGGTAACGCCTATAGGATGGTGATGGCCAAGACTAAGGGTGCGATGGCGCCCGCAGAAAAATCACCAGCGATGCTTGAGCGGATCATAGAGGGACTCTTTCCACGCCACGAGCCAAATCCTTGGCCTCCGGCTGGCGAGTCACTTCACCGACGTTCCAGTATCTCAAACTCAGACCAGAGGTGGTCGGCCAACCTGCCGAACACCCAATATATGAGTGACGGCGTTAGCCGTGCCGAGGCAGAGGAGGCGGAAACGGTTACGAATGAGGAACTCATCGCGATCGCCAACTCCCTGAAGGTGAGCAAGGCACCGGGATTGGATGGGATTCCGAATCTGGCTGTGAAGAAGGCCATCAAAGAGGCCCCCAGACTATTTCGGGAAGTCATGCAGAAGTGCCTGGATGACTGTACATTCCCAGAGAGATGGAAGCGACAGAAGCTGGTCTTATTGCCGAAGACAGGGAAACCACCTGGTGACCCGTCGGCATACAGACCGATATGTCTGCTCGATACGGCGGGTAAGGTGCTCGAGAAGGTTATTCTCAATAGACTGGTTAGGTACACCGAATGTGCAAACGGTCTGTCGAGTAACCAGTTCGGCTTCCGAAAAGGCAAGTCTACGGTGGATGCTATTCTGTCCGTCACCAAAACAGCAGAGGTAGCACTCCAGCGTAAAAGATGGGGCATTCGCTATTGCGCAATCGTCACGTTGGACGTGAAAAATGCGTTCAATAGTGTTAGCTGGGATTCCATAGCCCACTCGCTTCGGAAACTAGACATTCCGGTGTCTTTGTACAGGATTCTGGAAAATTATTTCCAGAATCGTGTGCTAGTTTACAGCACAGACGAGGGTCAAAAATGTGTCCCAATTACCGCAGGGGTTCCACAAGGTTCCATCCTGGGCCCGGTACTGTGGAATATCATGTACGATGAAGTGCTGAAACTAAAGCTCCCCCAAGGGGTTGTGATCGTTGGGTTTGCGGACGACATCACACTTGAGGTCTACGGCGAGTCGATCGAGGAGGTTGAGTTGACGGCTTCGCACTCTATAAGCGTCGTCGAGGACTGGATGCGCTCCAAAAAACTGGAGCTGGCGCATCATAAGACGGAGATTTCAGTTGTCAATAACCGCAAGTCGAAGCAACAGGCGTTGATCAGTGTCGGGAATTGCACCATCGCCTCTAAGCGCTCCCTGAAGCTGCTGGGGGTGATGATCGATGACAAGCTCGCCTTCGGGAGCCATGTCGAATATGCCTGCAAGAGGGCTTCAATGGCTATTGCAGCATTATCTCGCATGATGTCCAATAGCTCAGCAGTGTACGGCAGCAAGCGGAAACTTCTAGCTAGCGTGACTTCGTCCATACTGAGATACGGCGGGCCAGTGTGGTCCAAAGCACTAGGTACTAGTAAACATCGGAGTAAGTTGGAATGTACCTACAGGCTCATGTGCCTGAGGGTTGTGAGCGCGTATCGAACTGTGTCATACGACGCAATCTGCGTCCTGTCCGGCATGTTGCCTATCAGCATAGCCATTAAGGAGGACGTAGAATGCTTCGATCAACGTGACACAAGGGGCATACGAGGTACCAGAAGATCTTTCTCGATGATCAGATGGCAGCAGGAGTGGTCCAATTCCGCGAAGGGTAGATGGACGCATCGACTTATTCCGGATGTATCCGGATGGGTCGGGAGGCGCCATGGAGAAGTGAACTTCCATCTGACACAGATTCTGTCAGGCCATGGTTGCTTTAGGCAGTATCTACACAGATTCGGGCATGCGGGGTCCCCCATGTGTCCCGAGTGCGCGGATGCGGAAGAGACTGCTGAGCATGTCTTCTTCGTGTGCCCTCGTTTTGTGCATGCGCGGAGCGATATGATGGTAGTGAGCGGGCCAGACACCACTGAAGGGGTTTTAGTGGGTCCGGTCACTGATTCAAACCAACCCCACACTCCCTGAGGTTGGTCACCTCAGGGGTTTGGATGCAAATTTCCCCTTCACCTGAAACAAAACAAAAAAAAACAAAAAAAAAAATATATATATATATATATATATATATATATATATATATATATATATATATATATATATATATATATATATATATATATATATATATATATTATATATATATAT
>NW_026599190.1:0-19232 GCF_029784165.1 Wyeomyia smithii
AAGTTTTATTGAATTCTGAGAGGGTGCACGAAAATCTGTCTTGCTTCCATGTAGAACTTTATTAAATTTATTAACGGAAATTGATTGACCTTGTTCAGCAGTCTTATAAAATTTCATTTTAAACTGAAAGGCAAACTGATAGCCTCGATAAAGAAGGATAACGGCCATTCTCATACTGTAGAAAGCTTATTTGCTTAGCTCAGCTAATAATGAATGCAGTTTTCGATTGGCAGAATATATGAATAATAAATATGTTATCAACTCTTACTATCATTTTATAAGAATATTAATTCTAACTACCTCATCAACCCTAACTAGTTTTTTTGGGGAAATCCACAAAAAGGTTATTTCGTATCCAAATACCTAGCTTGATCTGATGATTCTAAGTTTACGTCATTCTTGGCTTTGCATTCTATTCTAATACATGGCATTAAATTAACACAGACTCTACAGCTGCAGAACGATCCCTTCCATAGGTACAACTAGAATTGAAAACTTTGCGTAAATCAAAGTGAGAACTGCGGATTTTTTGAACCAGAACAAACCTAGGGAATAAATCATCGTTTCAAAGCTAAGTCGAAAACTCATGAATGGCTAGCAGTGTGCGAAACATTTTAATTGGATGATATTGTGTTTCGTGGCATTGAGGTAATGTTGTATCGGCTGCTTCTAGATTTTTTTATTGGCGCGCTTGAGCTGTTCTCGGTTATGAATAAAATAAATGATTGAGATTTGGTTGATGGGCAGGCAGCTTTACCTGATTCTCGTGTTTTTCAAGAGTTGTCGACAGCTTTTGCCGTTTCTTATTTTGTAACAAAGGTAATATCTTTCCTAACCCTTTTCCGAAATCGAAACAAGCTTTGTGCTGGTATAAAAATCTAGAAAAAAATATTTACTGGTAGGTGAACTGAACCTGTTTTTCACATCATCTTGCGAATTGTGTTCCAAAACAGACAGTACAATTCGTTGTTATACAGTTTTTTTCTTTTTTCCACTTCGTCAAGTGACTAGGCAATATTTACCAATTCACTTTTAGAGCGTATTCTCTGGCGCCGTTCTTCTATCGCGGATTTTTTTGAATCGATATAAAAGCTGCTCATCTATTAGTCATAGCGAATGTTATTTTGAAAAAATAATCCATAGAAATTGTTTACCGACGAAAACTGTAGTAGACGAAATTAATGAATACCAATTTAAGTGAATAAACGACTAGCACAAAACAAAATTTATGCAATTTATGAGTTCAATCTAAGTTGATAAAGCTTTGGTGTTTGTTTACTTCACATGTAACTATAATAGCTTGAAAGAGGGGGGGGGCAAATACCCCGGGCCTTCCGATTCAACGCCCCCCCCCCCCTAGTCCTGGGGCGACCTAATTTTTTTTGCTCGTCACCTTCCAGAACGTTACTTCTAAATGTTTTAAGAAAAGAGGGCCTCACAGACAAATTCACCCCGCGCCTCCCAGCGTCTAAATCCGGCCCTGCATATATATATATATATATATATATATATATATATATATATATATATATATATATATATATATATATATATATATATATATATATATATATATATATATATATGTATATATATATATATATATATATATATATATATATATATATATATATATATATATATATATATATATATATATATATGTATATATATATATATATATATATATATATATATATATATATATATATATATATATATATATATATATATATATATATATATATATATATATATATATATATTTATATATATATATATATATATATATATATATATATATATATATATATATATAATATATAATATGTAAAATATATATTGTATAATATATATTACTCGCAACATGCAACATATTCCTGCAGATGCCATTGTGTGTATAAAGGCTACCATAAATAACATACCGTAAACCGGGGTGACTTTGATAACTGTACCTCTCTTTTATGAATTTGTGATAAAAACCGCTCGTAGAGCTTAACATTTGTCGCAATCTTCACCTTTTGTGTTTATTATGTGTACATTGCCACTATTCATACATTTACTGCTGTTTAAATAATGTTTTTTATGCTTAAATATGAATTTGAAATAAGTTGGATTTTGAGCGATTTTATTGCATACAAACAATTGATTCAAGCAGATACAAAACAATAATTTTCGACACTTAAGGTTTTGTAGGTTGGTTTCTAAATTAGTTTTTAAGATAAAAAGAATTATCACAACGATAATTTTGATGATCGATTTTTGTAACAAATGTTAGCAGATGAGTTGGTTTTAGAGTTTTATGCCGTCGAACAATAGCCTCAGATCCGCTGACAATTTTTCGTTAAGCCCAAATAATGTAATTCCCTTCTGTAAAACTTTGCTTAAGATCGCTGAATCACCATTGGTGCATGAATTCTAGAATACTTCTAAATCACCGATTCCAGCTCTTGCTACATTTTATTGGAAACTGAAGAGTTCAATACTTTTAGTTTGTTGAAGAGGCAGGCAGGATTTAGAGCATTTGAATGCCTACGTAATTAATGTGAAATCGCGTCCACGACCCAAGTTACACTGACAGAGTTTTATTAATTCATTTATTTCTAGTCGCATTGATTTACGGGTTTCAATTTTTTTATCAATTAACAGGTTTCAATTTTTTTTGTCAAAAAACAAAGAAAAAATCAAGCAACTATCCGCTTAGTAGTAAACTCATTAGCAAAAAAAGACATTAGACGAATATTTCTTAATTATTCGTTAACTGAATAAGACAGCATATTTTAAGCAAATAATTCGATATTACACGACAAGCAAATATTGATCGTCATTTCAAGCAAATATTTGCTGCGTATAATGCACACTTTGAAGCTGCTTTACACTTCCATGACGTAAGTTTCGTGTTTTGATACGATAATTAGTTTTATTGCAATATTGTATGAAAAATTTTTCGAGGAGCTCGGGAATCCCGGGAATCAATATTTCTGTTCCCGGGATCCAGGAATCCCGGGAAATCGTTCAGGGATTGCAAACCCTACTTTCAAGTTACTTTTGGAATGTATCACAGTAGAAATGAAGTTTTTCTTGTATTCAACAAGCATGAGCTGAACATCAGAAACGGATTACCGGTGGTTGGTTATCGGACCAAAATAACTTCCGAGTTCAAATGTAGACTCGGAAGGAAGCTTTTTCGACAAACATGTTGAAAAAGTTAAGTAGTGTGACAATTATGCGGATATTTATGCAATGTGACAAAATAACTTGGTATTTTTACGACTTTTTTCAAACAAACAAAAGCATATTTTTCCAGATGTAAAAAGTACATACTACAAGTACAAGTACATACTACATATAAAAGCGCGAAATCCATAAAATGTCGATTGCTACAATTGAGCGATCACAAACAGGACAGTACCTAAAAAGACAATGTGAAAACAAGTTTTAGACAAACCACAGCCTTCAAGTTTGCAGCGGAAATAAACAATAGAGCATTATTTTGTCTGCGTTGTAGATATTAAAAATGAATTGAATTTGAAGCTATCAGTGTCGTAATTATATAATCATCAAGATACACTGATACTTAACTGACATCCCGTCTGTTTGTTTCCACTTATATCGAAACGTGTGTACTCTTGAACTTGCTGGCAAGCCTCGGTCATTGCGTATAAACACAATAGGAAAGGTATCGCTTGTTTGGACAACGGATCGTTTCCACACAGCATTGCCACTTCTAAATGCATATCTAATGTTTCCTGTAATCTATGGCGTACGGAAAATGATCGAGTGCATAAATAATATGCCCTTTTGAAAGACAGGTAGGGAAAAATTCTGTATCTTTGGTGGATTCAATTTCAAATTATGTTATTTATAAAAGTATTATCTCAAACCATAGTTAAAAGGGAAACGGCCAAACAAGTACACCAAAACGTGGCCCCAGTTGAATTGTGTCTAAAAGTTAGGATGATCTACAAACTTACCCAACATATAGCACGATATCCTGATTGAGGAGTGTAAGTAGTCGTAAATATTCAATACGATACTGCCAGGTGAATGACATATATCTCTCTATTTTAAAGGAGTGAAGAGTCTTCCTGACTAAAATAATAGATATATGGGTTATTTGTAGGGCATCTGTTTTGTTTTACCGTGTTATGAGGATAACCGTTACCTCTTTACCGTGTTTATAAGGATACATTTAAATGTAATTATCATTGTAATTAAATATTTATAAATTGCAACGGCCCAATAGCCTTGAGATGTGCTACTGGCTGACCAAATAAACAAACAAACAACAATATCGTCTGCCAATCTCCAGTCCAGTTACTATATTCTAACCGTCTGAGGCATACAATCATTAAGGAAAAAAATCAAAAGAAAATATTTTGCAGCATTCTTGGCAAGATGCAGTATGGTCTCGCTCATACTCACTCACTCTTACAACGGAATTACAATACAAAGCAAATTATTTGATTAATCTAATTTTGTACTGGATATTATGGGAAGTAATGACGAATTGGTAATATGTTCTGATGCGCAAAAGAAGGTGTAAATTGATTTTCACATCGCGGATCGTAGTGGCTCCACAGCTAAACGCATTTCAAAAAAGACGAAAAATATCATCCGGTGACGCAGAGAATGTTGTAGAACCTGTTTTCCTGAAGCCTACTCGAAATCGTATGCAACTCTACAGCTGGCCCACTAGTGAAGTTGGTTGTGACTATCACGATAAAGAAAAAACCTATGCTGAGGTTTTAATGTCTCGGTCAACATTGCGGCATAATCATATTACTGATGGACTATGCTTTAGTGCGTATGAAGTCAAATGTGCTGTGCTGATATAAGATGTAGATTATAAAATATGTTTTTTTTTTATCCAACGCTTCACTAAACAGAGCATGTATGTAAAAAAATTAAATAGTGAATGTAAACAACTTAAACTGTAACACCAACAGTTATAACGGATGGACCGGTTTCTTATGGCGGAATAGAGATGCCTGTATCAAGAGATGTGATGTAGAAAAAATTCTTGGAAAAATAAAAAATTACCGCACAGAGTTTTAGTAATGTTTTTTTACAATACAGAGACATTTTTTAATCATTTTAGTACACATCACTAACTGACTAGTTGACCTGCTAAAATTGCAACTAGCTCTAACTCTATCTTTGGCGGTCTCGATCAACACGCAGCAGCGCAATGTGGCAAAGTTGCAGTATTTCACCTACCATGTAATGGTTCTTGCTGCAGAATTCTACTTCATCTTGATTGCCATTAGTGCCCAGCTAGAACCATAAATGTTGCTGCTCCAGTCGGCGGTTCTTTCGTGGAAGAAACGTGCGCAAATGTTACAGCCTATAAGTTAGACTCTCGAAAAGTCAGCCAATTCAAGGTCAAATGCAATGAGAAAATATAAGATTGGTTCTTATAGCTTCTTAAATGGATAATAAGAGTCGCTGATCACGATTATTACATGCAGAATCAATGATGTTTAACTTCGAGGCCGTTAAGGTTGTATCGATCTTACCATAGGCGCAATGGGAAAATATTCGGTTTGTAATCCATGTATGATAAACTTGCTTAAAGCAGAAAGGTATTTATGTTTGCTTCAGCAAAGAGGTCTTATATTATATAGAATGTAACAAGTTTCAATACCGAGTTTGAGTTTACCGCTATGGCTATGCTGCCTGCAGTAAACGATATGAGACAATTATGCTTAATACTGCAGTTTAACAAAAAATACCTTAATAATAATACTTTTAGCTCGTTTTATTGCTCCTAATTGTTGACTTGAACCCTATTTAACTTTCTTTTTCTTTATAAAATTATAGAATTTATAGAATCGATTTGTTGTAGTCCAAGCAGAAGAAACAATGTGTGACGTTTCATAGTTTGTAGCAATGTAAACATAGTAATGAGTCACTATTAAAGTCGCTTGGGGTACTCCACGAGTTTACAGTTGACTTCTCATTCACGTGATAATTGAGTACGCAAGTGCAGTTTTATTACAATGGCAAGCAGCTTAACAATCGTCCACAGCACCAGTGAATTCAGTCGCGCTGCGATGATTTTCTGTTTTTTTTTCTCGCATTTAGTTTAACAACAGGCATTATCTAATATATATTGCGAGCTTATTCACAGCAATAATCTTATTTAATGCGGAATCGAACGAAATTTACTCGTAGCTACAACTAGAGCATGAATAAAAACATGATGATTTGATCTGTTTATGTGCAATTCGTGTTTCCTGCCAATGAAACAAGATCACGTTTATATCGAATAATCTGCTGAGAAAAAATAGGCCTGGATTTCATGTGAACATTCTAGTGACAGCTCTAAAAGTAGATATTCTAATCAGAGGATTTCACAGTGGTATTAGAGCCCAAAAAATTTTGCCTTGAAAGCTGCGAAAAACAACGTGTAAAAAACATTCACAAATAATAATTTTCAAGATATTCATATTATTTGAAAAGTGACCGTAGACTACCTGCTACAATTCGAAAGGTCATAAAACTACCTTGCAAATGCATACAAATTTATCCAAATTAGATAGAATGAAAAGAAAGAATTAAAGAAATAGTTGGTCTCGAGGTGCGATGCTGCCCTAACACGCCAGTTGTCGTAGGTTCAAGTCCCGGCTCGGGAGAGTCTGTGAGTGTCAGTAGAATTGTAGCGCTAGCCCCGCAACTGTTCTGTACACTGAACAGTTGGCTGCGAAGTCTGTGTGAAAAACCTAAATTAATCCACCTAGCGGTCAGACTCAGCCTTTCTCATTCAAACTTATTATTTGTAAAAATAGATTTACATGAATGCTTAAATCCAATAAAGGTATATTCACTCTTTGGGTTCTAAAATATTGATGTTGTAATTAAAGTATAAAACATGAAATTTGACGTAATGTTAGTGCTTAAGAAATAGCACAATAAAAGAAATGACTCCTAATTTCGAACAATTTAATCACGAGCGATACCGGGAACGTTCAGATAGTACGATACCACATTTAAATCATGTTGAGGCCATATATATTGATCAAAGCAGGTATAGTGTTGAATAGTCTTTGATTTTCTTTTCTTTCCAAAACTTTTGAACAGTTTATCAAATTGTTATGAAGTTTGTTATTTGTAAGTTTGAGAGATGACTCGTTTGTATGATACTAGTTATGTTCAAATAAGTCGTGTAATACAGCAAATTACAGCAAAATTTAATAGGGTGTTATGAGGCAGCTAGACCTTTCGTTTGATACTAATTCTGTGGAAATCGGGTCAACCATCTCTGAGAAAAGTGAGTGAGTCCAAGTAGTTTTCGGAATATGTTTCTTTTCATAGCTGGATTTCAGATTTTTAAACATAACAGGCAAAGTAATAATCCGTTTGCAAAAAAAAAATATTAGGGTCTTATGGGGCAACAAGACCTTCCATATGACACTGATTTTATTGAAATTGGTCCAGCCATCTCTGAGAAACATGAGTGAGATTGAATAGTCTCCAGGACACGTTTCTTTCCATAACTTCTGAACCGCATGTTCAATCTTTATAAAATTCAAAAGTTGAGGGTTTTTTAGGTAGCCCGTTCATTTGAAACCAATCTTGTTTAAATCGGTTGTGTAGTTTCTGAGATATTGATGTTTGGTGATTTTTACATTTTGATACATATTCTCTAAACTGGAAATCAGATTACAATAAAATTCAATAGGGTCTTATAGAGCTACAATTTTCATTTGCAATTAATTTCATTAAAATCGGTCAGCCATCTCTGAGAAAATCGAGTGAGATTGGGAGAGCGTTACACACACATACACACACACGCAGAAAATGCTCAGCTCGTCGAACTGAGTCGAGTGGTATATGACATTCGGCCCTTTTGAGCACTTTTATACCTTTGGTTTTTGCAGTGATTGCTATACCTTTCTAGGAGAAAGGCAAAAAGTGAAATGATAGAAATGACTTGACCGCAAACATTGAAATAGTACAATATCAAATTTAAATGATGTTGAGGCCACATATTTTGATCGTAGCTATAGTTTTAAACAGTCTACGGGTTACGTTTCTTTCTAAAACTTTCAAACCACATGTTTAAACATTATGAAATTCACTGTTTAAGGGTTTAAAAGCCCATTTATTTGAATTCAACTATGTTCATAGCCTCTGAGATATAAGAGCGTTTTTCACATTCTGACGCAGCGCCAAAACTAAAAGTTTGATTACAATGAAATTCAATAGCAACCTAAGCGGCAAATAGACCCTTCATTTGACACCAAGGTAGAAAGAATCGGTCAGACCATCTCTGAGAAAAGTGAGTGCGAAAAAAAGATGCACATACACACGTACACACACACACAAACATATACACCTATACATGCATATATGCAGAAAATGCTTGATTCGTCGTACTGAGTCGAGTAGTATATGACACTCGGCCATTTGGATCATTTTTCTACCTTTTAATTAGCCAGCGATCGTTAGGAGAAAGTCAATATGTTTACTTTCATTATGTGATTTCACATTTTTATGAACAACGGACACAGTTACAATCCGATTGCAATGAAATTCAATAGCAACTTATGGGGCAACTAGACCTTTCATTTGACACTAATTTTGTGAAAATCGGTTCAGCTATCTCTGAGAAAATGAGTGAGTTTAAACAACCTCAGGATAACTTTTCTTTACATAAGTTTTGAACCATATGTTAAATCATAACGAAATTCAAAAGTTAAGAGTTCTGGAGATAGCCTAGTCATTTGAAACCAGTTTTATTGAAATCGGTTGTGTGGTTTTTGAGATATTGATGTTTCGTGATTTTTACATTTTGATACATAACCTCTAAACTAAAAATCCGATTACAATGAAATTCAATAGCAACTTATGGCGCAACTAGACCTTTCATTTGCAAATAATTTTATGAAAATCGGTCCAGCCATCTCTGAGAAAAGTGAGTGAGAAAAAAAAATTGCACGTACACACACACATACACACATACATACATACATACAGAAAATGCTCAGTTCGTCGAAAGGGGTCGAGTGGTATATGACATTCGGCCATTGGGACCACTTTTATACCTTTGGTTTTTCCAGTGATTCCGAGTTCCGAAAAGGGAATGTTGCACCAAGGCTTTGATTTGCTTTTGAGCGATCTAGTAATCTAGAGCATATTACATTGTACATAAATAAGTAATTTACCTGAAAACAACAAACCTCTGTAACTTGAATCACAGATTTGAATTCAAATAGTTAAGAATTAACCCCCATAAAAATGAAAAGATGTAGATAAAAAGTAATGGAAAGGTATTCTGGACTCGAAGTGTGTCGATACACGATTCACACATACACTCTTAAATATGACGTGCTAGCTTCAATGGAATGCGGAAAATGCATTTTATAACGAAAGTATTATTTGCTGCAAATACTTCTAGCTTTACCAATTTTTCCTCGACAGTACTGCAGTAAAACGTAGTATCTTGCGTCTAGTCTACCTTTAAAGCTGAAACAAACAGCGTGCCTGAACTGATCCTGCGACTGCGACGGACTACCCTTAGGCTAAAGTATGATACTCACATTCAGATGAAAAGAGGGGACATAGATTTTTGTTATTGTCCGGAAGGTAAATTTATGGGATAATGATTCCATAAACGTTGACATATAGGAAGTTGAAGAGGCTTTTAGACCAGAATCTACGTTCTAATTAATTTTCAAAAAACTGTATGGGCGAAGGTCCATGAAAATAGGGCAGGTCAAGTATGTGTGGTTTATGTACACATACATCCCAACACTGCTTGAAACTAAACTAAACTTCATCGAATTTTTTAAATAAATAGTGTACACGAGACTCAAGTAAAATTACCCAGAATTAGTGACAGTGTCTGGGAGACTTTGGTTAAGTCTGGTCATACAGGTACTCTAAATAACCCAATGTTTAGATGAAAAAGAAGTTCAAAATAGAATTCCTTTACGCTGCAATAAACAAATCTGTACATTAAACTAAAATAGAACATAAATAAACTAATTTAGTCAAATTTTCTATACAACTCCATGCAACTTGCAAAGCTAACACGTCACAGCCTCTCTACTACTAATGCACTGGTCAGTCCAGAATACCTTGTCATTAACGTACCCTGGATCGTATGGACTTAAGACCTCCATGACTTTACCTGAAGAAGTTATTAGGCATTCTTCATCAAAAAAGTAATCTAGATCAACATGAATCGATCTAGACCAAACATGCTTTGTTTATCGAAAACACCAATATTCCATTGCTTCAATTCAAGTTGTTATAGGATGATGTCTATCAACGTACGCCATAGGCAAAAACACATCAACCCGTGCTCTAGTTTACCCAAAAAACCCGTGCTCTAGTTTACCCAAAAATTATCAATACACTAAAGTCGCTTTTTACGCGGGGATACGTAACGCATAAAAAATGCTTCAATTATGAAATACACTCAGAAGAAACGTGCGATTCCAAAATCCGCGTAAACAAATGCATAAAAATCTTTCCTTTTTATAATGTAAGAGTCATTATTAATTTGTAAGTCTTGTGCGTCGCCGCCGTCGATAATTTTACGTCAGTACCAAGAATATTTTTCTCGCGCCTATAACGATTTCTAATGCTGTTTTTGTATTCGTGCCGATTTTTCCACAAACTATCGAGCACAGATTTATAATAATAAGTTTGCCATACAAATTAGATATTTTTTCGGCAGCCTTTTTATTACAATATATCTCTGAGCATAGTAATGCATTCAGAGCATAAAAAAGAATGGGGAAGCGGAAATGGGTTCAAACCGTAGAAGAAAAATATACACTTTCTCAGAGGAAAATTGACTTTAATCGTAAACTGGAGACAGAGTGATGAAAAGTGTTATTAAAAATCACTAAAGTCGAAAAGAGAAGTACAACATTGGAAATGATTACACTGGTGAAATCAAATGTTGGTGCCCCTAGCAAAGATAACTTTTTCAAAGATTTAAATGAATTTTCCCGAAGGAAACGTAGACGTGACGAATCCGACGAGAAATTACTCTGCGGTCTCTTGACGTATTTTTGAATTTACTAGGGGCACCAAAATTCACCGGAATAGTTGAAAAGTTATTATCTTTCCAGGGCAGCTTTAGGGCAACTTTTTTCGTTTTTGTCGACCAGTGTTATATTGAAGTAGAAACATCTTTATAATTTATTATTGTTCAATTCTGGTTTGAATAGTTGACATTTGAAAGACCCATATTGCGCAAAAATTAAAACCAAATTGTTAGTAAAATAAACTCTCCTACAACACTACTGGAATCTATTGAAAGACTCTATGCATGAGGATTTATATCTCTGTTGTTACAACATCATTCAGACAAAGTTACGAAGTAGTGTGAAGTCAAAAAAATTTTTTGCTGTAAAAGGCAAAGCTTTGTGAAACATTATTTCACAAAGCGTAGACAAAGTTTATGCATCTCGTATTTCAATGACTATTTCAGTCGAGATTCGAGCAAACATACATATGGTTTGCTCTATGGACCAACTTCGGGACTCAAAACCAACTGGAAGGCAACGATTTTTTCGTCAACAGATTTTTATTGGTTTTATTCCATCAATTACAAATTGATTTCCAGTTTAATTTTTTTGGTAATTCTGAGATCAACGGCTGAGCTAGTTGGCTGCGGTGACTTTCATCAATATTAACTTTTATCAGGATAATAGGGCAATTACTGTTTTCATGCATAGGTCTTCGTAGGTTTTTTTTATTTTGAGTGTCCTTGTAATTTCATAACAATTTTGATACTAAAATTGGTTTGATGATTTTTATTATTTTTTGACTCCTTTCCTAATCTCAAGTTCTTGTGGCCCTGTACAAAAATAATTTAGTATCCGCTTGTTTGCACTCTTCTAGTCTTAGATTAAATAATTTTCCAGTTTGGTAAGTAACCTTATTGCCTTTCTCCTAGAAAGGTATAGCAATCACTTGCAAAACCGAAAGTATACAAGTGCTCCAAAGGGCCGAATGGCATATATCACTCGACTCAGCTCGACGAGCTGAGCATTTTCTGTATGTGTGTGTGTATGTGTGTATGTGTGTGTGTGTGTGTATGTGCAGATTTTTATTCTCACTCACTTTTCTCAGAGATGGCTGGACCGATTTTCATGAAATTGATTGCAAATGAAAGGTCTAGTTGCCCAATAAGACCCTATTAAATTTCATTGTAATCGGATTCTTAGTTTAGAGGTTATGTATCAAAATGTGTAAATCATGAAACATCATTATCTCACAAACCACACAACCGATTTGAACAAAATTGATTTCAAATGAACGGGCTTCCCGGAAAACCCTTAACTTTTGAATTTTATAGAGGTTGAACTTGTGGTTCAAAAGTTATGAAAAGAAACGTGTTCTGAAGACTGTTTAATCTCACTCATGTTTCTCAGAGATGGCTGGACCGATTTTCAAAAAATCAGTGTCAAAAGGAAGGTCTAGTTGCCACATGAGACCCTATTGTTTGTTTTGCAATCGGACTGTTACTTTTCCTGTTATGTTCAAAAATGTGAAACCCAGCTATGAAAAGGAACATATTCCGAAGACTACTTGGACTCACTCACTTTTCTCAGAGATGGCTGACCCGATTTCCACAAAATTAGTGTCAAATAAAAAGTCTAGCTGCCTCATAACACCCTATTGAATTTGACTCTAATCGAACTTTAAATTCGTCTGTAATGTACCGAAACGTAAAAATCACGAAACTTTATTATCTCAGAAACTACACAACCGAATTGATTAATATTATTATCAGATGAGCGGGCTAGTTAAGGGTTAACTGATGAATTATGATTGAACACGTGGTTTCAAATATTGGCTGCCCTATACGTTCCCATTTTATTTGATTATAATAGATCCTAAGCAACCGTTATGTATTAAATTGTTGATAAAACAACGAAAGTCTATTATCTCAAAGATTACATGACTTATTTGAACATAACTAGTGTCATACGAACGAGTCATCTCTCAAACTTACAAATAACAAACTTCATAACAATTTGATATGTGGTTGAAAAGTTATGGAAAGAAAAGAAATTCAAAGACTATTTAAAACTATACCTGCTTTGATCGATATATGTGGCCTCAACATAATTTAAATGTGGTATCGTATTATTTGATTATTTCAAATAGTATTATTTCAAATTCATTGATGCCTTGCGATGCGTTTAAAATCTGCAAATGCACGACGAATCGGCCATAAGATATGACCAAAGTCAAATAACAAATCGTTTGAAATGATTGGTTTTATCGAAATGACAACATTCTCGACTTTTGGCTTCTATACACCGCCTTAATTCTGAATATATTCATATTGGGTGGTATTCGGTCATTTTCAGCAGATTTTCTAGCATCAATCTGACACCAGAAATACCCATATTGGAGGTAAATAGGTAGTTATTTTGGTTGTTTTACAGTAACTAAAAGTGATCGTCCTTAAATTCAAAATGGTGTCCAAGGACTAAACATTGACCATTCTATGCATCATCTCGATTACGGAAATATCCATATTGAGCTTTATTCGGTCATTTTCGACTGTTTCCTAGAAGTTGCAATTTAGCAATTTAAAATGGTGCCTGAGGTCAATTGTTAGCTACATGCATCATGCTGGTTCCAGAGATACTCATATTGGATAGTATTTGTTTATTTTAGGCTGTTTTTCCCAAACCGGTAGTCGCCATCTTGGATTTCAAAACGGTATTTAAAATAATTTCTGGCATCTGAGCGTCATTCTGGTTGAAGAAGACCCATTTTGGGTGTTATTCGATCATTTTCGGCTGTTTCCCAGAAACCGGAAGTCGCCAACCTAGAATCCAAAATGGGGTCTGTGGTCTATTTCAGCTGCTGTGTATCATTCTATCCGGAGATACTCATGTTAGACGGAAATCAGCCAATTTTCATCTTCTGTTCATCTTTCTGGTTCCGGAGATACTCATATTTAATGGGAATCGTCCATTTCAGACCGTTTTCCAGAAACCGGAAGTAGCCATCTTATAATTCAAAATGTTGTCTGAAGTCGATTTGTGGCTCCAGTGCATCATTACGGTTCCGGAAATACCCATATTGGGTGGTATTTTCTCGTTTGCCGCTGTTTTTCCAAAACCGGAAGTTGCCATTTTGGATTTCATAATGACATTTGAAGACAATTCTGATCGATTTTAGCTCCTGAGTATCATTTTAGATCCGGATATTATTATATTGGGTGGAAATCGACCATTTTGGTTGTTTTCCAGAAACCGAAAGTTGCCATCTTACAATCCAAAATGTTGCCTGAGGACGATTATGGAACAAATTTTTTACCACTAAAAACATTCGCCTGCCAAATATGGTTCCATTTAGTTGGTTAGCTCTCGAGATGTGCAGAAATTTGTGTTTCATTTGTATGGAACCCCTCCCTTCTAGAAAAGGGAGTGGTGTCGAACCATTATGGACATATTTGTTACCCGTTAAAACATCCACATGCCAAATTCGGTTAAATTGCTTGGTTTGTTCTTGAGTTGTGCAGAAATTTATGTTTCATTTGTATGGGACCCCTCCCTTCCAGAAGAAGGAGGGGTTTCAAACTATCATAGGAACCTTTATCGGCACCAAAAACCCCTACATACAAGTTTGCACGTCGATCGGTTTGGTTCGAGCCTATATGGATCAGACAGACAGACAGACAGACAGACCGGACTGCATTTTTATATGTATAGATTACAACATCAATATTTCAGAACCTTAAGAGTGAATATACATTTATTGGATTGAAGCGTTCATGTAAATTTATTGAAACAAATAAAAGTTTGAATGAGAAAGGCTGGGTCTGACCGCTAGGTGGATTAATTTAGGTTTTTTTATTGTGTTAACAAATAAAAATTTACTTTTCGAATTTTGCTTAGCATTTGGGTTCGAAACTTTCACCTTCTCAATGCAAAGTTTGAGCTCAATCTGACTTTGGAAAGTGGGGCCTTGAACGGTCAAAGTTTCACCTTTCTTAGAATCTTAGAAAAGCATGAAACATCGAAATCTGGTGTCATATAAAGTTCTATTAAAAACCAAACGACTTTCCCATACACTTTATAGACTCCATTCTAAAATTTTTAGGGCCACAGAAAGTCGAAGTGATGTTTCATGCACTTAGATTTCAAAAATCTCATTTTTTTAATTGCTCAAACTACGAAACATTGACCGCTCTGAAGCTCCACTTTCCTAAGTTGAGTTGAACTCTTACTTTGCTCGGGACAAACATTAAATTCATCTCTAAGTTTAAGAGGCTATACCCTGGCTACGCCTATGAGTAATAGGTTTAAATGTTTAATATATAATAACATTAGACTACCAGTTGAAACATGGACACAACTGGTTGGCGTTGCCTGGGCAATGTTGTCATCCGACAATAGCTAAGTGAGAAGGTGCAACGTGATCGTTGGCGCGTAACCATATCTCGGCGGTAGAGGACATGCTTCGCCAACCTGAGCTTCTGTTCACCATGATGGTGCGGCTCTAAACAGAGTCTGATCTCCATGTTAGGAGCGACTTGTCAACGTCCTAGTGTCAGCTTGGGACAGCTGACAAGTCGCTCCTAACAGAGCTGACACGATGGTCCTTTGGCGAAACAGGGGGTTGGGGAAGGCCAAATAAGCCGCCCCGCAAAACACCAAACGTTGCAAATATCGAAGAAGTTGATGCGGATCAGAACAAACGGCACAGACCTAGGCGACGAAATAAGGACTACGATTGAAAACTCGGTACATGGAACTGCAGATCGTTATGCTTCACGGCTGCGACAAAATCATATATGATGAACTCAATCCACGCAACTTAGAAATCGTAGCACTGCAGGAACTTTGCTGGTCGGGACAGAAGGTATGGAAAAGCGGACGCGTGATCGGGTGGCAGCCGATCAGAGCGAGGATGTGTATGTTGAGAATTAAGGGCCGGTTCTTCAACTACAGCATCATCAACGTGCACTACCCACACGAAGGAAGGGCCGACGATGAGAAAGAAGCGTTCTATGCGCAGCTGGAGCAGGTGTATAATTCAGACGGTGTTATGAACAGATACGCAAAGAGTGAGGTCGAAAACACCAAGTGAACCGTCAAATCAAGGCTCCAAGTGTGCAATTTGAACAAACTCATGCGTGTTACTTTTCGTACAGAATGTGTGTTGCAATCAGTAACAATTCTGTGAATCACGTGCAATTATGGTTTCAACGAAAAATGTGTTCGTCATGCTCATATTATGAGTGATGCATTGAAAATTAAATAACTGTATGAACAAGCATTGAAACTCAGTAATATATCCTTACAAAGTTTCGAAATTTCATTACACTTTCTAGTGCGTATGAAAAGTTGCCAGAATTGTATAAAATAGAATATTACCAAAGGGTTGCCATATTTAATGCTTTTCTCTTTGCGTATCTCTTTATAACACAGTCTCTAGTGTATGATAGCTGTCCGCAACGGGATGTTAAGATCGTCATCGGTGATATGGATGCTCAGATAGGACGGGAGGCAATGTACAGACCGGTGATCATCAAAAATCTGTCCACGTGGTATGTGGCCCCTTGGCGCAGCTACTCTTGAAGATGGCTGGAGGGACATTCGATCATCCATCATACACTAAAGTCGCTTTTTACGCGGGGGATACGTGCCGCGTAAAAAAACGCGTAAAAAAACGCATAAATTCCGGAATCCGCGTAAAAAAACCGCGTAAATTCCGGAATCCGCGTAATAAATTCTGCATTCCGAGTGAAGGGAAACCGAAATCCGCGCAAAAAAACCGCGTAAATTCTGGAATCCGCGTAATAAAACCGCGTAAATTCCGGAATCCGCGTAAAAAAACCCGCGTAAAAAAACGCATAAAAAGCGACTTTAGTGTACTGCTG
Organism: Wyeomyia smithii; assembly: GCF_029784165.1. Lineage (NCBI taxonomy): Eukaryota > Metazoa > Arthropoda > Insecta > Diptera > Culicidae > Wyeomyia > Wyeomyia smithii. The sequence goes on from NW_026599190.1 coordinate 16,874, forward strand.
TAGCGACGCTTGGTACTCTGGCTCCGAACAGGAGAACTGATTTGACGACGAGTGCAAACAGTTGGTGGAAGATAAGAATGCAGCACGAGCGAGAATGCTGCAGCACCAAACGAGGGCGAACGTGCAGCGCTACCGACGCGCACGGAACAGGCAAAACTCGGTCTCACGGAAGAAGAAGCGCCAGGAGGAAGATCGAGATCGCGAGGCGATGGAGGAACTGTACCGTGCGAATGACGCACGAAAGTTCTACGAGAAGCTGAACAGTTCCCGCAAAGGTTATGTGCCACAAGCCGACATGTGTAGGGACCTGGACGGCAACCTTCTCACGAACAAGTGTGAGGTGATTGACAGGTGGAAGCAGTACTACGATGAGCACCTTAATGGCGATGTAGCAGAGGACGACGACGGAGGTGTAGTAGATCTCGGTGTTCGCGCAGATAACGACAGAATTCCAGGAGGTTAGAGAGGAGATCGGCCGGCTGAAAAACAATAAAGCTGCTGGAGCTGACCCCAGCGAGCTGTCGAACCACGGTGGTGAATCAAGGCGCTACACTGGGTTATTGTCAAGATTTGGGAGAAGGCGGTAGTACCGAAGGGGTGGATGGAGGGTACAGTGTGCCCCATCTACAAAAAAGGCGACCAGTTGGACTGCTGCAATTACCGTGCAATCACGTTGATAAATGCCGCCTACAAGGTAATCCCTCAAATTCTGTGCCGTCGACTATCACCGTTTGCGAGGGAATTCGTGGGATAATACCAAGCGGAATTCATGGGTGCTCGCGTCACCATGGACTAAATATTCGCGGTACGGCAGGTCCTACAGAAGTGCCGTGAGTATAACATGCCCACACATCATTTGTTCATCGATTTGACATCGGCATACGACACAATCGATCGAGATCAGCTATAGCAGTTTATGCACGATTACGGTTTTACGGATAAACTGATACGGTTGGTCAAGATGGATCAGGTGATGTGCGTAGTTCGAGTTTCGGGGACACTCTCGAGTCCCTTCGAATCACGAAGAGGGTTACGGCCAGGTGCTTGCTATGCAACATCGCTTTGGAAGGGGTGATCCGAGTGGCACGATATTTAGAAGGTCTGTTCAGCTGTTTGGCTTCGCCGATGACATTGATATTGTAGCACGAACCCTTGAAATGATTACGGAGACGTGCATCAGACTAAAGGCTGAAGCCGGATGAATTGGACTGGCCATAAACGCATCGAAGGCTAAGTACATGAGAGGAAGAGATTCCAGAGAAGACAGTGTAAACCTCCCGCCACGATTTTATATTAGCGGTGATGAAATCGAGGTCGTAGACGAGTTCGTGTACCTGGACTCACTAGTGACTGCTGACAACGACACCAGCAGAGAAATTCGTCGACGCCTTATGCCAGGAAATCGTGCCTACTTTGGACTCAGGAGGACGCTCCGCTCGAATGAAATCCGCCGCCGCACAAAGTCAACCATATACAAAACACTAACCAGACCGGTAGTCCTCTACGGCCACGAAACCTAGACCATGCTCATGGAGGACCAACGCGCCCTTGGGGTTTTCGAACAGAAGGTGCTGCGTACCATCTGTACTGGAGTGCAGATGAAAGATGGATCATGGCGGAGGCGGTTGAACCACAAGTTGCATCTGCTGCTGGGAGAGCCAATCATCGTTCAAACGGCGAAAATTAGGAGACTACGGTGGGCTGGGCATGTCGTTAGGATGTCAGACGACAAACCGGGTAAAATGGTACTTGTAAACGACCCGACTGGAACGAGGCGACGGAGTGCGCAGCGAGCAAGGTGGCTCGATCAAGTGGAAGACGAACTACGGGGCCTCCGCAGACGACATGGCTGGCGAGATGCAGTCATGGACCGAAATGAACGGAGACGAATTCTTCGAACAGCAAGGGACACTTCGGTCTGCAGCTGACTGGTAAGGTAAGTAAATACAGTAAGGTCGCTTTTTAGGCGTTTTTTTACGCGGGTTGCTTTCCTCCATTACTAAAAAACGGTACAAGATATCGACCCCATTTCAATCACGTTTTCCGTTTTAGGCCACGAGTGATCATTTATCAGTTTTAAAAAAAAATCACAATTTTTGGTGTAAATACTCAAAATTTAAAATATTGATTTTTTTTCTTTAGATTGACTACTATCATATTCAAACGAGGTTATAAATTTTTAGGACGGTTTCCTTTGTTATATTTGCAACTCAAAAAAGTCGTTTTTCACGCGGGCCCATAAAAAATTTGGAACGCATCCCCCGCGTAAAAAAAAACAACATAATCAAACATGCAACGTGCATGAAAATCATTTCCTGATACTACATTTATTTGTTGGTTTTCTCCGAGCAAATCAACA
>NW_026599190.1:19732-25000 GCF_029784165.1 Wyeomyia smithii
TGTTGGGAGCTTTGGCAAAGCTCAACCTAGATCTGGCCAACGTTGGAACCAAGTGTACATTCAGCAGAAATGGTGCGGAGTCGATCATCGACGTGACGTTCTCCAGCCCAGGACTGATCGTGAACTGGAGGGTAGACGATGGCTACACCTATAGTGACCACCAGTCGGTCTGCTATAGCGTAGTCCAGAACGTGAGGCGGCAGGCGACGGGTAGAGCCAATACTCCGACCGTTCGCGGGTGGAAGACATCGCATTTCGATGCCGAGGTATTTGCAGAAGCAATGAGAAGAGAGCGCGAGGAGGGCAGTTGGCTCCGCCCGAGTGCTGACCAATTAGTTGCCACATTATCGCGGGCGTGCGACGCCACCATGCCTAGGACCCGCCAACCTAGGAATGGTAAGTCACCGGTATACTGGTGGACCGACGCGATAGCGGACCTCCGTAGCGCGTGCCTCCGTGCAAGACGGATGTTGCAACGTGCACGTACCGATGCACAGAGGGTAGAGCGCCGTGCAGTATTCGGATCTGCAAGATCGGCGCTTAAAAGTGCGATAAAGGCGAGCAAAAGGGCCTGCTTCGATAGGCTATGCGCGAGTGCCAATACGAATCCGTGGGGCAACGCCTACAGAGTCGTAATGGCGAAGACCAAAGGCGTGTTGGCGCCTGCAGAGCGATCACCAGCGATGCTGGAGCGCATCATCGAGGGACTCTTTCCACGACACGAGCCAAATCCTTGGCCTCCGGTTGCTGAGTCTCACGTCCGACGTTCCAGTATCTCAGACACAGACCAGGGATGGTCGGCCAACCTGCCGGGCATCCAATCCGTGAGAGACGGCAGCCGTGCAGAGGTTGTGGAGGAGGTAAGGGTTACGAATGAGGAACTCATCGTGATCGCCAACTCCCTAAAGATGAGCAAGGCACCGGGACCGGATGGAATCCCGAACTTGGCCATCAGGACGGCCATGAAAGTGGCCCCTGATCTATTTCGAGCAGTCATGCAGAAGTGCCTGGATGACTGCCTCTTTCCGGACAGGTGGAAGCGACAGAGATTGGTGCTGTTGCCGAAGGCTGGGAAACCGCCAGGGGACCCATCGGCATACAGACCTATCTGTCTGCTGGACACTACGGGCAAGGTGCTTGAGAGGATTATCCTCAACAGACTGGTGAAGTACACAGAGGGTGTAAACGGTCTGGCAAGTAACCAGTTCGGCTTCCGGAAAGGTAGATCCACGCTGGATGCTATTCTCTCTGTCACCAAGACGGCAGAGGTAGCACTCCAGCGTAAGAGTTGGGGCATTCGCTATTGCGCAATCGTCACGCTTGACGTGAAGAATGCATTCAATAGCGCCAGTTGGGACTCCATAGCGCTCGCGCTTAGGAGCATCCACGTACCGGTGTCGTTGTACGAGATTTTGGAAAATTATTTCCAGAATCGGGTACTAGTTTACAACACGGAGGAGGGTCAGAAGTGCGTCCCAATCACCGCAGGGGTACCGCAAGGTTCCATCCTGGGCCCGGTGTTGTGGAATGCCATGTATGACGGGGTGTTGAAACTAAAGTTCCCTGTAGGGGTTGTGATCGTCGGTTTCGCAGACGACATCACGCTAGAGGTCTACGGCGAGTCGATCGAAGAGGTCGAGTTGACGGCCGCGCACTGCATACGCAAGGTCGAAGACTGGATGCACTCTAGGAAACTGGAGTTAGCGCACCATAAAACGGAGGTTACGGTTGTGAACAACCGCAAATTAGAGCAACAGGCGGTGGTCAGAGTCGGTGACTGCACCATTACCTCAAGGCGTTCCTTGAAGCTCTTGGGGGTTATGGTTGACGATAAGCTCACATTTAAGAGTCACGTCGACTATGCCTGTAAGAGGGCTTCAACGGCCGCTGCAGGACTATCTCGAATGATGTCCAATAGCTCAGCGGTATATGGCAGCAAGCGTAAACTTCTTGCCAGCGTGGTTTCGTCCATACTTAGGTATGGTGGGCCAGCGTGGTCCAAAGCGTTAGGTACCAACAGTCATCGTCGAAAACTGGAAAGTACCTACAGGCTCATGTGCCTGAGGGTTGTGAGCGCGTACCGTACAGTGTCATACGACGCAATCTGCGTCCTGTCCGGCATGATGCCTATCAGCATAGCCATTAAGGAGGACGTAGAATGCTTCGATCAACGTGACACAAGGGGTATACGAGGCACCAGAAGGTCATTCTCGATGATCAGGTGGCAGCAGGAATGGTCCAATTCCGCAAAGGGTAGATGGACGCATCGACTTATTCCGGACGTATCCGGATGGGTCGGGAGGCGCCATGGAGAAGTTAACTTCCACTTGACACAGATTCTGTCAGGTCATGGTTGCTTCAGGCAGTATCTACACAGATTCGGGCATGCGGGTTCCCCATGTGTCCCGAGTGCGCGGATGCGGAAGAAACTGCTGAGCATGTCTTCTTCGTGTGCCCTTGTTTTGTGCATGTGCGGAGCGACATGATGGTAGTGAGCGGGCCAGACACCACCCCGGACAACCTAGTTTGGAGGATGTGTAAAGACCCAAACATTTGGAGGGCGGTTTGTACAGCCGCCCCTCAAATAGTTTTAGAATTGCAAAACAGGCGACAGGTTGACCACCGACACGCCAGTGTTAGCTAACGGCCAGTCTCCAGGTTAGTTAGCTAAGTTAGCAAAGAGATCTATAGAACCAAGAGGGTGCACAGAGCACAAAAGCCGCTCCCCGAAGCAATACCTAGCGGTGGTCCCGGGGAGTATTATGAGACTGGAGGGGTTTTAGTGGGTCCGGTCACTGATTCAAACCAACCCCACACTCCCTGAGGTTGGTCACCTCAGGGGTTTGGATGCAAATTTCCCCTCCACCTGAAACAAATATATATATATATATATATATATATATATATATATATATATATATATATATATATATATATATATATATATATATATATATATATATATATATATATATATATATATATATATATATATATATATATATATATATATATATATATATATATATATATATATATATATATATATATACATAAGTGTGTGAACGCTCTCGCAATCTCACTCGATTTCCTCAGAGATGGCTGAGCTGATTTCAATGAAATTAATGAAAGGTTTAGTTGCCCTATAAGACCCTATTGAATTTTATTGTAATCTGATTTCTAGTTTTGAGGTTATGTATCAAAATGTTAAAATCACGAAACATCAATATCTCAGACACTACACAATCGATTTCAAGAAAATTGGTTTCAAATTAACGGGCTACCTAAAAAACCCTTAACATTTGGATTTTATGAAGATTGAACAGGTGGTTCACAAGTTATGGAAAGAAACATGTTCTGTAGACTATTTAATCTCACTCATCTTTCTCAGAGATGGGTGGACCGATTTTCATAAAATCAGTGTCATATGGAACGTCTTATTGCCCCATAAGACCCTATTGAATTTTGTGCAAACGGATTATTATTTTGCCTGTTATGTTTAAAAATGTGAAATCCAGCTATAAAAAGAAACATATTCCGAAGACTACTTGGACTCACTCACTTTCCTCAGAGATGGTTGAACCGATTTCCATAAAATTAATGTCAAATGAAAGGTCTAGTTGCCTCATAACACCCTATTGAAGTTTATTTCATTATCTTAGAAACTACACAACCGATTTGAACAATATTGATATCAGATGGACGGGCTAGTTAAGGGTTAACTGATGAATTATGATTGAACACGTGGTTTCAAAGTTTGGTTGTCCTATACGTTCCCTTTTCATTTGATTGTAATCAAACTTAAGCAACCGTCATGTATTAAATTGTTAAAACAACGAAAGTCTATTATCTTAAGTATTACACGACTTATTTGAGCATAACTAGTGTCATACAAACGAGTCATCTCTCAAATTTGCAAATAACAAACTTCATAACAATTTGATATGCTGTTCAAAAGTTTTGGAAAGAAAAGAAATTCAAAGACTATTCAACACTATACCTGCTTTGATCAATATATATGGCCTCAACATGATTTAAATGTGGCATCGTACTATTTGAACGTTCCCGGTATCGCTCGTGATGAAATTGTTCGAAATTAAGAGTCATTTCTTTTATTTCGCTATTTCTTAAGCACTAACATTACGTCAAATTTCATATTTTATACTTCGATTACAACGTCAATATTTTAGAACCCAAATTGTATTTAAGTGTATTTAAGCATTTAAGTGAATCTATTTTACAAATAATAAGTTTGAATGAGAAAGGCTGAGTCTGACCGCTAGGTGGATTAATTTAGGTTTTTTTTAGTAGGGACTGTGGACATCACATTACCCCCCCCCCTCCTCGAAGCTGTCCACGTGGTATGTGGATGGCCCCTAAAACATTTTGCAGGGAAGCCAAAAAAATGCATGTCTAATTTCATTTCTTACGTACAATCTTATGAAACGGTTCGGAACGATCGGATAACCAACAATCGATGGGAAATTTATTGTATTCGTTGCTCACAGGGAGGAATTTTGAAAATAAAACTATGGAGACGTATGGTGGTCAGTTGTAAAATATTCAGTTTCGTATATTTAATATATTATATATATATATATATATATATATATATATATATATATATATATATATATATATATATATATATATATATATATATATATATATATATATATATATATATATATATATATATATATATATATATATATATATATATATATATATATATATATATATATATATATATATATATATATATATATATATATATATATATATATATATATATCGTATATTTAATATATTTAATATATTTTGACTGGGAAGTTTTTCTATAAATTTTTCTATAAATTTTCAAACCGCTTTCAGAACAACAAGATGTAGAAAGAGAAGATAAACTGAATTGATGAGAAAAAAATATATCGTCTTTTATGTTTCTAATGACGTTGAAATAAATACCGTACGATCTCATAATTTTCCTTAAAAGACCTCTAACTTGTCGTAGAAAGATCTCAAATTGGTCAAACGGCTTAAAAGTTAAAACATTTTCAAAATAAAATAAACTGAATTATGACGATTTTTGCACCACCTGAATTCATTTACGAGTACCCTAAGAACCAAGTATGGGAACCACCCCAATATTTATCTTAGCACCTATATTCTTCTCGTCACTTTTATTTCGCTCGTTTCACCGTTCTTAACTTCCGACTACTCTACTGAATCGAGAGGTGAAATGAAGCTACTTTTACTTCGAAAAAAAAA
>NW_026599191.1:0-21192 GCF_029784165.1 Wyeomyia smithii
ACGAAATGTCCCCATGGGACATGCCATTCTACGAATTGGAACGAAATCTGCGCTCGCAAAGGTTTCTGCATCTGGTTCTGGTTTTGCTTCTAGCGTTTATGCTGTTCGCCTGGTTTATCCTCTGGGTTTATACGGGGGGCTAAGAGAGAGAGAAGGGAACGTGTGAGAGCGCGATTGTTAGGCGAACGTGCTGCCAAGGTTGTAGCTTTTGTCGTGTTCCGTGTGTGCCCCTCGAAGAGCTAGCTATAGAGACGCCAATTCATGTTAGATTTGCAAGAGAAATAGAAAAGTTGAAATTCGCTTTACAACTCAGTTGGACAATTTAATTTCATGTAATTGGTTTAACAATCGTCAATTGGCAATTTTTGGCAGCACGTGTAAAAGTTTTCTGTTCCATTTCCAAATTTTCTCATTTAGTTTCTGAATTATAATTGCATTACATTCCCTACCCTCATAACTTCTGTCAGATCTGTAGGGTGTCAAACTTTGAAAATGTATATTTGCTAGATAGCTCGCTCGCAGTGTCAACCCACCATGATTTACAATCGTTGATTCAATTTAACCGGTTGTTGTTCTCCTTTGCCATTGGCACAGACAACGGAACCTACACCAGCAGCAGCACCAGCAGCCCCATCGAGTCGATATTAATCGTAACGAGATTCTCGGTGACCGGATGGTGGAACTGAGTGAACGCAAACAGCAGCTGTCCAACAATTGGCACCATGTAATCCAGGCCACCGAAACCGCACAGGACCATAAATATAAGGGAATGGTCAGGTAAGAAGTTTAACGTGTTTTAACTTCGTTTCGAGCACCAGTAGCACCATTTCTATCAGCTTAGTTCACTCACACAGTTACATTAGATTAATACAGATTTCAATTTTGCTTTTCATGCTGCCTGAATTTTGCAGCGCTCAGATGGCATATCGAATTAATAAGTTCAATAACCTCTGTAACAACAATATTAATAACAACAACAACAAATACTAGCAATTGGTTCCCAACTGTTTGAGTTCAGAGTCGAGTTTAGTAGTACCAGCCACTAATCACCCTTTACTAACCACACCACTTTCTAACTCCGCGTTGGATGAAGGCCTCACAATAATCCCAAAGCTGTACAGAATGCACGAGTTGAGCAACCGCACCAAACTGCTGTGGAGCGTCCTGTAGTAGGCTCCAAAAATGTGTCTTTCTTGTTCCGGCGTAAACACTGGTAAGATTTTATTCGGTGCTGGATTTTGTAATTGTTTGATAAAACACAAATCGACTCATCTATTCATCTGTGACCTGACTTGAACTAGAAGATACAACAACAGTTTCTTATAGTTTATAGTTTATATCTGTACATGGGCCGTCAGTGTTATGTTTATAGTTAAAAGCGTTGAAACAAGTCACCATCATTATACGAAAGTACATGATTCATTCTATCTCTCATAGGTTTGTAATTCTAGTTCAGTAGACTGAGCTATAATGATTACCACAGAGTATTCTCATCTCCTCTGGATCGATTTGCATTATTTTTTTACTTTATTTTTTTGTTCACAACATTTGTTTGACACGGCACATTACAAAAAATGTTTACCGGCGCCAGTTAAATTTAGTGTCTTCGTTTTTTTTACTTCACTAGGAATAACTTTTGTTAATAGAATATTGTTTATTTCCAACTTAAGGTTATTTAGGGTTTAATTCCAATTTGAGGTTATTTCAGGGTGATTCTACTAAAATGTTTTGTATATGCTCGTATCTATAAGATATTGAAGGGATAATACTGGTTTTACTGTCGATGGTTTAAGGTGAAATGGTTTTGAAGCCTTAAGTGGCCGACTTCAACCCACCACTGCGAATTTTCAAGAGCACAAGTTTCGGTAATAGCTAATGCGTCACCTGTAAAAACGATTCTTTATATTTGTTGGAACGCAATGATTATTTCCGAGTTCAGTGCTTTTAAAAAATTCGCAGTGGTGACTCGAAGTCAGCTATTAATAGCTTCTACTTCTTTGGTTTAATTATAATATCATGGTAAAGTACCAAACTTACAGCGGAATTAGTTAAGTTTCAATGTTTTGCCTTTGTATTCGATTACGATACGCAAACGCTTTGAAAAATTATTAAAATCCTCACGCAAAAAAATTGAACTTCATTAGGAAAACCTTAAAAGTCTTTCACGTTTTATTTTACCAACGTTCACCCAACTTTCTTAGCATGTATCCTCAGATAGTGAGGTCTACTGAATTCAGTTTGGGAATGAAACAAATAGTCATAGACGACGTGTTAAAAGCCGTAAGCTTTGTTGATTTTCACGCTTATGCCTTTGGTGGATATTGCTCCCTTCATCCATCACATATAAAGCATTCTGATATCATTACACTCCACTTTTACCAGTCGAAATAATTCAGAAGCATGCTTTATATACCTGATGTTTCATATTCAAGGTTCTTCTTGATTATTTTTCACCAAATTATATTATCCGAAAAAGTTTCTTAAGTAGAGAATTTAATTTAGTATCTATCCATTACATTACACGTGTTTCATTTTGCTTAGCAGTAAAAAGAGGGATTTCGATCCCACGATCTTCGTGTTGGCTCGTACTTTGGGGGTTGACACTTTCCCGAAGTGGGCCAGTCGGCCTAACCTCTGAACCAATGGTTCATTATAGCCGGTGCACGTGTACCGGACGATTTGATCATGCGCATGTCAAAGAAAAATGAGGGTGTACTCACGGACTACCATGGATTTACGTGTGACCTCTTACTGCTCCTGATATCTACGTTGTTCGCTCGGTGTCCCGCGGCGGTAGGTGCTTGTTAAATTGTTGCAACGGATGTCCGACTGTAGCGTGGCTTGGCGTGACGACGCTCTTCCAGCTTGACGATGAAGCTCTTCCGGCAGGTTCGCTGCTGCCGGGAATCTCTGCTCCTGGAATTGACACGGCTTCTGGCGTACGTGTGACGACTAGAGTTGCGGTGTTTCGGCAGCTGCGGTATCACCTGCGCGGGAACGAAAGAACAGCCAACGTGCAATATTGAGATTAACTTCCTCACTTGCCCAGATATGAGGCGCTCTACCTGATAATCGCACTTTCGGTTCACGACTCTCTTCCCAATAAGCCTTTTTTTAGCGAGCAAGCTATCTCCACTATAAGAGAAAACTATTTCAAACTTTATTGCCTAACAAATTCATCACATGGCGGATACCTTTCTAAAGTGTAATCGCGGCGCGCCCAAGATAACTAAAACTACTGCGGACTCTTCCACGGTCTAGAACAAAGTGGCAGAGTAACAGTTAGAAATTCCTCAGACAAACTGGCATTGTAAAATCATCGGCCCTCGATTTCCGGCGTTCGCTGTTCGGACTTAGCCGAACCGACTCCTTTGAACTCAGAAACAAACGATTTGCAGATCTGACTTTACGAGAGAAGTTATCTCATACCATGGGCAACGTCACCATCCGCTACCCCTGGAGTTTCCCCCGACCCATCGGTGGTTTCGGCAAGTGAGCTACCCACACAATACTCGGGTTCCCCGGGATCTTGAGTCTCTAACGCTACTTCTCCTTAAACTCTTGCGGCCAATGGAGAGGATATCTTTGCTGCGAGCTTTCGGTTGATCGTCCATTTACTTTATTTTCGTAATGCTACAGGGGATAGAAAGGACTTTTTCATATCTACGCACTCGAGACACATGGGGTACCAAGCCCCCGAACCTGTGATGCTGCCTGAAACAGCTCTAGCCGGACAAGATCACAGCTTCCGTCACATTAGGTGACATACTTACAATCCGGAAAGAAGCCGGTCTTCTACTCGATTCTTTCCATGAAGCAAGCATCACGAGAACACGGCCTTCAGCCATTTCATAAAAGTAGGTCAGAACTTGCTTACATTTGTAGCCAAGTTTTCCGCTTGGCTTGGGTGACAAAACCTGCGAAAATTGGACCCAAGATGAACTTTTGGTTCATTGTAGATCACTTTTCTCGAGAACCGCACTCTACTTTCCAACATAGGCTTTCTGCAACGGCCCCAGTCTAGAATAGGATGCAGGAGGGAATTTGGTCCTTTTAATAGACTATTAGTCCGACTGAGTCCGTACAGCCAGTTCTCAGGTAGTTTGTCTTCAGTCCAAACTTTTAAGATGAGCCGATAGAGCTGCTTATTGCTGGCTTTCATTTCAACTGAAAGACCGTTCTTCCCTGCTGCTTTGTGGTGTTTTGGCTCTTTACAAGCGTCCCTGACCTCGTCCAAGAATGCAGGATCCACAAATCGTCCATCATCCTCAGTTTCTCTCCTGGTTCTGTCGAGAGCTCTATCCGCTCCGTCGTTCAGCAACAGGTCGAAGTGTTTTTTCCAACGCATGGCCACTAGTGTGTCATCGTTTATCAGGTTCCCTTACTTGTCGGTACACATGGCAGGAATTTGTGCGGTTCCTGATTCCGTCTACCACATCATAGAAACCTCTCGTGTCGTGCCTGGAGAAGCATATCTCCGCCTCCACAAAAGACTGTTTGCAGTGCTCGTGTTTCTCGCATCTGATGTGTCACATAACTTTTCTGCTATCATTGTGCGAGCAAGGGCCTGGTTTTTCTCGTCCATCATCTCTTGACACTGTGCATCGAGCTACGTCTTGCGTTTGTGGCTCCTGCGGTCGTACCCAACACCTTTCGCGCTGTACTACTGATCGCATCGTGGATGTGCCTCCACTGCACACTGGGCCAGAAATGGAATCTAGCGGAATGAAATTAATAGCGCTCTCAGGGTTTGACCAATCGGTTTCCAGTCTTCTACAAAGTTTCTTGGTATAGTTAGGGCATCATTTTGGATGTTTGAATTAGTTCGAAATTTAGCCGCAAAGGTGGCGTTGCTATGCCAACTTCTTTCTCTTACACGCTAGAGCTTTGCAGTATTCGACAAATTTGTAGATCTCTAAACTCCATGAAACTTTACAGAATATACAAAATTTTTAACTCTTCAAGTTTCAGATATCTACGAGTTTTTATAAATTTTGTCTGAATTTTACGTTTTTTTGTGATAATTTTATGAGTTCACTTGAATTAATTTCTTACAATTTTTTTTCTCGATAGAAATTGAATAAATACGTCGTTTTCTTCCGAGTACAGAAGTTTTTGAAGTACTTAAGTGAAAATATTACACAAAATTTGAAAAAAATACAGAATTTTGAGAAGTAGATATCTCAGCGGGTAGCAAGTATAAGCAAACCATGATGTTTTCTAAAAATTGTCCATCAAAAAATCTTTATTTTCTGAAATTTTGAAAGAGGTGTTTTTTGGTGTTTTTGTGATATTTCAGTTTGAATATAACCATAGATTTCATGTAAAAATACAAAATTTACGAGTTTTTGAAGAATATGTTTGAGTTTCACGTTTTTTTGTAATAGTTTTGTGATTCGAAACATTAAATTCACCAGAGAATATGCAATTTTCTGAATCAGCAGACGTTTTCGGTTTAAGTGGGCGTCGAGTTTTCGTTAGTAAAGCTAGGCTTATTGAGACTAGATTCGTTGCTATTTGAATAAATGTTACTTCGTTTGTTTCGTAGCCAAATCCAACAGCAACGGATCTACTCTCAATAAGCCTAGTGTAAGAATAAAAAGTTGGTGTCGAAGCGCCATCTCTGCGGTCAAATCGCGAACTAAACTGAGCGTCAAGTTGAAGTTTTCATTACACTGAGAAACATTGCTGAAGACTGCAAGTAGGTTGGTTAGAGTATCAGAGTACTGGACCGTGTATTCCATGCATTAAATACATGGCAATTGTATTTTTACATGAAATCTATGGTTATATTCAAACACACAAAAACACCAAAAAACACCTATTTCAAAATTTCAGAAAATAAAGATTTTTTGATGGACAATTTTCAGAAAAAATCATGGTTTGCTAATACTAGCTACCCGCTGAGATATCTACTTCACAAAATTATGTTTTTTTTCAAATTTTGTGTAATATTTTCCCTTAAGTACTTCAAAAACTTCTGTACTCGGAAGAAAACGACGTATTTATTCAATTTCTATCGAGGAAAAATTTGTAAGAAATTAATTCAAGTGAACTCAAAAAATATCATAATAAAACGTGAACTTCAGACAACATTTATAAAAACTCGTAGATCTCTGAAACTTGAAGAGTTACAAATTTTGTATAGTCTGTAAAGTTTCATGGAATTTAGAGATCTACAACTTTGTCGAATACTGCAAAGCTCTAGCGTGTAAGAGAAAGAAGTTGGCATCGCAACGCCACCTTTGCGGCTAAATTCTTAACTAATTCAAACATCCAAAATGATGCCCTAACTATACCAGGAAACTTTGTGGAAGACTGGAAACCGATTGGTCAAACCCTGAGAGCGCTATTAATTTCGTTCCGCTAGATTCCATTTCTGGCCCAGTGTGCACTGTTCGTTCAGGTTTCCAACCAGTTCAACAATCTGCTCATCAACCTTTTGAGGGTACTTAACAGCAAGTCCTTTAACTGACAAGCTTGTATACAAGGTCTCATAAGGACCGCACATCGATGACGTCTGGGAAATGACGACAGTCAACCAGAATTTTGTCGATCTTGAAGCAGACTTCGCCTGTAGGGAGTTTCCGTGTGTTTTTTTAAATATCTTTTCGTCCGAAGTATGTGCTACACACCTTTCCAGATGGTTTTGAGGTACGATGCTTGTCTAACAAGCCATCCGTTGTAGGTTCGAGTCCCGGTTCGGGAGAAGACTGTTGGTGTCAGTAGGATCGTAGCACTAACCCCGTAATTGTCCTGTACACTAAAACAGTTGGCTACGAAGTCTGTGTATAATAAACAGAAGGCCAAGTTTTGAATCGGAATATAGCACCAAGGCTTTGCTTTATGTGCTACACATGCCCTTCCAGTTGGTCTCAAGCTACGAAGTTGGCCTAACACTCAGGTAATAAACGCTGCCAAAGGGTGCCGGTTTAATAGAGTTCTGATGTCCATCACCATCCATCGCCACAAAAAATCGATCATTTCAAATTTGCAAATTTGCATTCAACAGTCACTGCGCGACAACGCCGTCTGAGGCGCTGTCATGCTATCTCATACATTTTTCGCAGTTCCCAATTTAACACATGCACGTACGCTAGCGTTGTCGTCGGAATACAAGGCACAGCGCAAACATGGTAGCAGGTGGTGCTAGTGGTAGTTACATAAACTTCTGTAAACATCCAAACAATGGATTGATTGATAATTTGTTCAAAGTGTTATGTCAGTCCGTCTTTGTTCCAAGTATCGAGTATCCAGTCATTGTTTGTTTTCGTTCACCTGGGCCGATACCTATTGATTTGTCCTTTCCAATTAGTCCATGGCTGCAGCTCGCTAGACATGTCGTCTTTCACTTGATCGAGTCACCTTGCTCACTGCGCCCCTCGTTCCAGTCGGATTGTTATCGCGAACCATTTTAATCGGATTGTCTTCCGTCCTCTCTACCAACCGTGTCAGTTTATCCAAAAACAGTATTCGTGCATCTACCATAGCTGATCTCGATAGATTGTGTCGTACCCTTGAATCTGACCTTGTATTGCCCCACGAACTCTCTCGCAAACGATGATAGTCGACGGCATAGAATTCGAGAAAGTACCTTGTGGGCGGCATTCAGCAGCGTGATTGCACGGTAGTTGCAGCAATCCAACTAGTCGTCTCTTTTGTAGATGGGGAACACCACACTCTCCATCCGGTACAACCTCCCAAATCTTGGCAATAACCCAGTGTAGCCAGTGCTTCGCCACCGTGTTTCAACAAACAACTCGCCGATAAGTTGGTCAGCTCTAGCTGGTCAGGAGTTGGATTTTCTCGTCATCCGCGCGTAAACCGAGATCTACCCCCTTAACGTCATCCTCTGCTATATCGCTATTAAGGTACTCGTCGTAGTACTGCTTCCACCTTTCAATCATCTCACACTTGTTCGTGAGAAGGTTGCCGTCCTGATCCCTGCACATGTCGGCTTGTGGCACGTAGCGTTTGCGGGAACTGTCCAGTTTCCAGTTTCATTCGCATGGTACAGTACCTCCATCAGCTAGCGATCTAGATCTTAATGCTGGCGCTTCTACTTCCGAAAGACCGAAAGCTTTGTTCCGATTCGTATTGGTTTTTTGAATTATTTGTAGTAGAATACTTTTGGTATACCGCAATGCTTCGCCAATCTTCACTAGTATTTCAGTTTATAAAATTGATCGGTTTTGTTGTACCAGCTCGGGGTTCATTCTTCGTTTCCATACGCCGTCCCTACATACTTTGCCGAAGATGGTCCTAAGCACACGTCGTTCAAAAACGGCCAGTGCTTGCAAGTTCTTCTCGAGCATTGTCCATGTCTCGCGCCCGTGAAGGACTACCGGTCTTATGAGCATCTTGTACATGGTGCACTTGTTATGGGGGCGAAGTTTGCCAGACCTCCGTCTTGGGAAGCCCGTAATAGGAACAACTTCCAGCTACAAAACGTCTGCGGATTTCTCTGCTGCAGTTGTTTTCTGACGTTACCAGTGAACCGAGCTACACAAATTCGTCAACCACCTTGGACTCATCTCCGTCGATTACTACGCTAATGCCTATGCAAGTCCTATCGATCTCGGTTCCCCCTGCTAGCAGATACTTAGTCTTCGACGTATTTACCTTCAAACCAACGTTCTCTGCTTCACGTTGGTGTATTGCTGAGCGAAGTAGATCAATTTATTGAAGATCGTGACCCGCAGGTAAAAGGCCGCTCGTTTCATAACACCATCTAGCGCAATGTTAAACAGGAGGCAGAAAAGACCGCCATTTTGTCGAAGTCCCTTGCGTTGTTTAAACGGATTTGATACCGCACCCGAAATCTTCAAACAGCACTGTACACCATTCACCGAGGCCCTGTTGAGTCTTGCTAGTTTCGTAGGGAAACCATTTCCGTTCATAACTTTTCATAGCTCTACACGACCGATAGTATCGTAAACGGCCTTAAAATCGATGAATAGCTCGATTGCCCATCCACAAACCGGGATGATTACTTCTCGCAAAGCATGATGCTTGCGGTGATAAACGACGAAAGATGATCTTTTTAGGCTCCTGATCGCTCGGTAGTTTTCACATTCCAACTTGACGCCCTTCTTGTATATTGGGCATATTACTCCCTCCTTTCATTCCTCCGGTAGCTGTTCTGCATCCCAGACCTTCACTTATCGTGGGGGTGGTATGTCTTCCTCATGCGCTGTGCTAACGAAGTCGTTCCTCCTACCGTCTGAGTCCTCTTGCTTTGCGCCATTCAGGTGCTCATTGTAGTGTTGCTTCCACTTGTCGATCAGCTCGCGTTTATCCATCAGGATTCCTCCATTTTATCCCGACACATTTCAGCTTGCGACACAAAGCCTGTGCGGAATGCGTTTAGTTTCTTATAGAATCTACATGTTTCTTGAGAACGATACGTTGCTGGGACTTCGGTAAGCTCTCCCTTATCCGGCAACGCAGCCTCAAGGCTTTGTGCGTACTCGTAGCTACTGATGGTAATTTACGTCGCTCTAGATCATACCGTGGCGGGAGACGGTGGCATATCAACGATGGCCTGACGATAGGTTCGGACTTCGATAATGTCCGAGAAGTGCTTTCAGTCAATCCAAACGAGATAGATTTGTGTTTCTGTCTGTTATGGTGATCTCCAGGTGTACCGATATGAGTGGCACAGACTAACAGACGTAACACTGGAACCTAGCTCCATCGCCATGAAAAACGATAATTTCAAAATTTCCAATCGAATAACAGTCATCGCGCGATAACGCCGTCTAGGGCGCTGCCATGCAATCTCATACATTTTTTGTAGTTCCCAATTTGACACATGCACGTACGCTAGCGCTGATGTCAAAATACGAGACGAAGCGCAAACATGGCAGCAGATTGTGCTAGTGTTACTATCGTAATGTACTGGTATCATCCAAATGATGATTTTATTGAAAATTTGTTCAAAGTGTTATGTCTGTTAGTCTGTGTGAGAGGCTATGCTGGAAGTAGGTACTACGTATGGCCATGTTCTTGGGGCGGCGAAGTAAATAAGCCGTTTTCGTTCGTGAGCCGCTGTGCGCTGAATTTCCCAGTAAATGGTCTGCATTTCTCTTCTGGCCAACTTGAGCGTTGAGATCTCCGATAGCGATTTTGACGTCATGTTTTGGGCAGCTATCGTATGCACGCTCCAGCTGCGCATGAAAGGTGCCCTTATCGTCATCGTTACTTCCTAGGTGAGGGCTGTACACGTTAATGATGCTTACGTTGAAGAAACGGATGAAAGATAGATTCTCACAAAAATATATGCGGAATCGCTTAGTTTTTTAAGCTCAACACACCCGCAGTTTCATTAAACTTGGAAAAGGTGCTGCCAACCCTATAAATGAGATACTGTGAAATCCGTCACTCTCCATGCATCCGTTGCATCGCAAAGAAACATTTTGTTTCAGTTGTATAAAATGGAGCTAATACAAAATACATTATCGTGGAGAGCCCGATGTTGAAAAATTCTAGTACCTTTGTATTTGAGTTGTAGGGCTCTATATAAGGTCTTTTTGTTAAAAAATGTGGTAATAAATCGAGTGATAGAAATTCTGATATCATTATGCATACATCAATTTTAATTTTACCATTCATCTCCAACTGGCACTTATCCCTCCATCATTAAATAATATTCTCAACAAAGCATTTCATAAGTCCTGCAGTCATTTTAAGCTTTGAGGAATGCAGATGCTTATTTTTATATCTATAGGATATCTATAGGAATATTGTTTCACTCGTACCTTTTGTTGGTGTCTTGCAGGCACACGATTTGACAGATAAATGTAACGCTTGTAACAGCCATGAATAATATTCATAAAAAACACTCGCTTCATAGCTCATGCCACTTACCATGAGTCGCAGTCATAATTCTGTCGGATAACAAGCTTACTGTTTTATTTTATATTCAAACTGGAACGAAATTCTAGCCGTGCGATACTCACAATATTATGACACACTGTTATTTCAAAGTTTGCTAAAGGATCTTGTAGTTAAACTGAGGGTTAAATGGCTACATGGAAAAGAATCTGGGATTGGTTACCCGTTAATTCAGAATACAATCTAAGATAGAAACTAGATTCAAAAGTACAACAGTTTTTTACCTCGAGATTTGTATAAATTGTAAGTCTTAAGACCGTGAAATTTATTAAAGGTTTTTTAATATTTGTGTTGATTTGAAATTATTTATTTTAGAACCACAACGTCTTCAGTACAGTCGTTCCAATAATTATTGCTCCTATTATAGAAGTTGCAGTTTTGTAATTAATTTAGCTGAAAACGAGATTTTACTTTTCTAGCTTTTGCACATAAAAACCCGGTTTGTTCGACAAAGTTGTGGCACTTTTTATAAGAAACAACGTTGTCTAAGACATCATACTTCTATCGGCAGATTTAAAAAGTATTTTGTAGAGTTTTCTATAGTTTGCCCCTGAAACCTTTTTTTTTTACAAAATAAATATCAATAGTGCTTCTTATAATATTTGTAATGTTCTGAAATGTTGTTCGCTATAACAAAACACACAGTTTTATTGAAGAAGGTTTATTTTTAGCTATTTATTTAATTTTCAATAACTGTAGATATATAACTATAGTTAACATACGAAATCATTTCTGTTTTAAAATATAACTCATTTAATTTTGAGCTTTGGTTTCTCCTCGTAGATATCTATTATTAAATTATAGCATTACTTTAATAAAAATTCTCAATAACTGAAGTAGTTAGGAGATAAAAATATAAATAAAATTTCAATGGTAAAATTGTTTGTTTTGTTATAGCAAAAAATATTGTCAAATATTGAAATATTGTGCAAAATCACTATTAAAAATCATAAATGATTTTGAGGGGCGTTCTGTAGAATACTCCATAAATGTTCATATGGATATGCGTATAGAAGTAAGATGTCTTTGACAAAGTTGTTTCTTATAAAATGTGCCACAACGTTGCCAAATGAAGCAGAATTGTATATGCAAAAATGAGAAAATAAAATTCGCTTTTTACTATCAGGTGGATTAATAAAATAAAGAATAATTAATCATAGAACTTTGCTGAAGATACTGCAGCTCTAAAATCAATTTATTTTTTGGGTCGTTGCAGTGTCAGAATTAGGAAAATAATCAGGGTGAAAAAAAACTCAACAGACTTTTTGGTAAACCATATTCAAGCAGAACTAAATCCTCTAACTAAATCGTACGCTGTCTTGAAGTTCATAAACATGCTTTGCAAATTCGAGCCTTATTTAACATATATCAAATTCTATCCAATCCATCATCAGCACTCTCTTAGGAATCCTAATAAATTCGATAAATGTCTGTAAATTCCTTAGAATACTCTACGTAAAGTGGAAACAAAGCTCTGTAAATATTTATAAACTAATTTATGGTTGAATCTTAAACAGGAACTGTAAAAGTATCCCCAGACGTTTGTACAGATAAAGCAACTCGAGAAGTAGATTCTAGTATATATAGTTACTATGATTTCAGTTCGTTCAACGATGAAATTCACTTCCAAAACTCAGAACAAGTTCTTATTCAACTATTTGAACTTCTTCCATCACCATTTCAGACCAAACAACAACCACCAGGAGCCCGCTCCGATCCGGCATATCCCCGCCTTTAGCTACCTAAACCCGAACGGCCATCAGATCCTGCGCTACTCACCGAACAACGTTGATCAGCAATCCTCACCGCAGTATTATCCCAACAATGGACAAGCGGGCGACGGCAGTGGCCACCGTTACCACGATATGCCTTCGCATTACCTGCAGAACCACCAGCAGCAGCAACAAGAGCAAACACCGCCGAACGGCCAGGGCAAGGGCAAAAAACAAAGTTCGAAAAACGAGTACAAGATGAAGGAAAAGGAAAATAAGGAACGCAAGAAGAAGGAGAAAAAAGCCAAGAAGGAGAAGGACAAATCGTCGTCCTCCACCTCCGGGGCATCTTCCGGGGTCAGCAGCTCGGTGGAGAAGGCCCGTAAGGAACCGAAGAAGAAACCTCCTATGCCGTACCCGCAGCCCCAGATGCAGCAGCAGCAGCAGCAACAACAACAATCGCCAAGTTCAAAGCGGATGGTCGAGCAGCACGATTATCAGAACATTTCGGAAGAAACCAAAATCGACAGTAACAGTCCGGTGATGAGGATGTTTGGTGACACCAATTTCCTCCTGAACCATCGCCGCAAAAATGACGTAAAAACTCCTAAAGAAAGCAACCTCAGCTGTGGCCAGGGAGTCTGCGAACTTATGAACGGCGTTTACCGTTTTAGTCCGCACGTAACGTCATTTGCGGAGCTGGAATCCGGCAAGGTTAGCCACCGTTCTCATCCGTCCACGCTGGATTCGAAGGAATACCATAATTTCAATGTGTCCAAATATCTGAACATCGACGTCAAAACCCCAAACTTGCGCAGCGTCAAGAACCACATCAGCTCCAACAGTAGCTGCTTGAGCACCGGAAGCAGCGGCTCCAATTCGCTCAATTCATTCGATTCGGTCGAACAGGCAATAATCTTCCAGAAAAATAAAAACGCCGACTCCTATCTGGGACCGTTCAACTTTCGCCAGCTGCTCCGGCCCACCCAGGGACCGACGGAATCGCTCCGGAAGCGTAAAGGTATCAATCCACCGTCGCCGCCGCCACCGCAGCGCGGGAAAAGCTGAATCGGCAGGCTGCTGTTGCCCTAGTTAAGCACCAATTACCACGTCTACTGCGTTAAAAATAATTATATTAAACGATTTTTGTTTTGTTGTTATTGCTGTTCTTGTCTAAAATAATTCTATTGTGCATTTCGTTTACAACTCTGTGTGTGTGTATTTTTTAGGTGTATTGTTAAGAGTTTCGACAGACTGATTCGTTCCGACTTTCTAGGGCCGGAATGTTTACTTTCCGGGGGTTCATGCGGAAATAGTATGCTAAAGCAGGGCCGTGTGTGGAATCTATTATCAGAGAAAATAACATACCTAGTTTAACGAAATATATTTACTCAAATATAAATAATTGAACTAAAATAGTTTTATTACTTTGTCACATTATTTTTCCGTTAAAATATCATCTCCAAAAAATGTAAGAACCAACAAATTCAATGATTCACGTCCAATTAACGGATAAAGATAGCCTTCCCCCCACTTGAGTACCAATCGGATAACCGGTCACGTAGTTTTAAAAACAAACCACTTTTGAGGAGGAAAACTTTCGCACCGTTGGCAAATAGTTTATCGCGTTTTGAAGAAAAACTTTTCCTTAGCAAGGATTGTTTGTCTTTTCTTTTCAACTCAGTTGGTTGATATCGAATTTACGTACCTGCCACTGTTTGCAGTAGACTTTCGCTATTGTATGGCTCACCTTTGCTGTTGTTGCTAGTGCTGCAGTGCACTTCAAGTTGCGGCCATCTGCACCGTTGATTGTGGGAAAAATCTTTCCTTCCCGTAAACGGAAATCCAAGACTATCCTCGAGCTCTTGTTCGCTGCTTGTTTTTCGAATACATTCACGCCACGTTTTATCTTTTGTTTCCGCATCAATTGCGCCATGGGCGATTTAATAGATCGTTTAGACTGGGTGCAGATTTTTAGCACAACCTGTCCTCCCAGGCAAGCAGTAAGGTGAAGACGTTGCTATTATTAGTAATTTATGGTGCAACCATAATTTCCAATAACATTTCAGAATCTGGTTGATGTTAAATCATGCGAGCCGTATGAGGTCATGATTCATCGCTTCCGTGCAGCCCCGGCAATGAGTGCCTGAAGACAAGTTTTATCAAGAGAAATGCAGCCTTCCGGTAGAGTAGTCAGCCTATACACCAGAGAGACGCCGAGACACTCACCGTTAAGGCAACTGTCAACATCAAAACGGATAACGGCAATGCAAAATTATACAGATCGCCCGTTTTGATGTTGACAGTTGCCTTAACGGTGAGTGTCTCGGCGTCTCTCTGGTGTATAGGCTGACTACGGTAGAGTGAGGCAACATAGTTGCCTTTTAACCGGCATAAAACGATAGGATGGGAACATGTTTTCTAAGATTTATGCTAGGGATAATGCATCATGATCAGAGCTATTTTGCATGTTCGTTCGTGCGGCAAATTTTGTGTCACATTCTAGCTATGAATATCAGACGCATTCTTGGGTACTTATTCGAAAAAATACTACATAGGGTAACCGCTCCTATATTCATCTCAGTACCTATATTCATCTCATCACGCCTTTTTGATCAATTTATCGTCAAATTTTACCATATTTTCAACGTGAAATTTTCAGCCTCCTGATAAAATCGAGAAGCAAATAGATTAACTTTCAAAAATTTGTAGAAATTTGACGGTAAATAGCACAAATGAGAGAAATAAGATGAATATAGGTGCACCAAGCTGTTGAGATGAATAATGGAACGATTACCCTATTACAAGGCTAATTGGGAAAGATACAAAACAGAAGAAATCAGTTTGAAATTGAAATATACATGACTACTAGGGTGGGGAATCGTTATATGGAAAAAATGAAACTTGATAGCAGAAAGCCAGAACCAAGTTTTTTTTTGTTCTATTTGGGGCCCCAATCAATCCTGAATTTATCGGAAGTCGATTGGTTTTGTCTCCGCTTGGCGCATTGCATTTCAAATTAATATGGAGATTTGTATGGAAAAACCAACTTTTTTGCATTATCCATTCTAAAGAGCTCAAAATAGCTCTAACCATAGGTTTCATGACTTCAAATGGTAGGTTTTTTGATGCCTAACAACTTGGCTGAAGACACTAAAGACACTAAAGAGATGTTGCAAATCATTTTTTCTGCCAACACTGCCAGTGTACCGGCGTTAGTCAGATTTCCATCAGAAGTAACCTCTGAAACACGTTGTAGATTCTATTTACGCCTAGAATATTGAGTGTATAAACTCGTTACGACAGGTTATTTCTGATGGGAATCCTAATGGCGCCGGCACATTGATAATGTTGGCAGAAAACAAGATTTTATGCATTCAAATCGACATACTCAACTTTGAACAGCTATAGCGTTTCTTAGAGACATCTTAGCTCTTCAGTGCAAAGTTGTCAGGCATCTAAAATACTATACTTTTACATAATGTAGTGCATTATTACATCACTATTGAGCTCTCTAAAAAGGTAAATGCAAAAAAGTAGGTTTTCCCATATAAATTTTCATACAAATTTGAAATGCAATGCGCCAAGCGGAGACAAAAACAATCGACTTCCGGTAAGTTTAAGGTTGTTTGGGGCCCCAAAAGGAACCAAAAAAAAATTGCTTCTGGAAAATCGATCATTTTTCCCCACCCTAATGACTACTAGTGTTTCGAAAACTAAATCTTAACGGAACATGTGATTTTTACTGTCTTGAAAACGATTAGCATTTAAAATCTTTATCTCATCGCTACATGCTTATTCTATGTATTTGTGTATTTATTAGGGTGGGGAATCGTTATATGAAAAAAACGAAACTTGATAGCGGAAAGTGAGAACTAAGTTTATTTTGTTCTATTTGGGACCCCAAACAATCCTAAATTTATCGGAAGTCGATTGGTTTTGTCTCCACTTGGCGCATTGCATTTCAAATTTATATGGAGACTAGCTGACCCGGCAAACTTCGTCCCGCCTATTTTAGTGTTTTATTTAATAATTTTAAACATTCCAAATACATTGCTTCCTTGCGATTTGTTTATATCGTTTGAAATGATTGGTTTTATCGGAATGACAACATCTTCGACTTTTGGCTGTTGTACATCACCTCTATTCCGCAAATATATTGGGTGCATTTCAGTTATTTTCGTTGTTTCCCAGAAACTGAAAGTGGTCATCTTCGAATTCAAAATGGTGTTCTGGGTCAATTCTTGGTTTCTTTACATCATTTCGATTATGGACATATCCATAAGTAGTATTCGGTTATTTTCGGCTGTTTCCCAGAAGTTGCCATTTTACAATTCAAAATGGTGCCTGAGGTCAATTTTTAGCTACTTGCATCATTATGGTTCCGGCGATACTCATATTGGGTGGTAATTGGTCACTTTAGGCTATTTTTGAGAAACCGTAAGTCGCCATCTTAGATTTTAAAATGGCATTTGGAGACAATTTCTGGCCCCTTACCGTCATTCTGGTTTAAGAAACACCCATAATGGGTGTTATTTGGTCATTTTCGGCTGTTTTCCAGAAACCGGATGCTACCATCTTAGAGTTCAAAATAGTGTCTGTGGTCGATGCTAGTTCCTGTGAATCATTCTGGTTCCGAAGATATTCATATAGTATGAAAATCGGCCATTTTTGGCCTATTTTTAGAAACCGGAAGTTGCTATCTTACTATTCATAATATTGAAAATTTCTGACCTCTGGGTGTCATTCTGGCTCCAAAAACATTCACGTTGAATGGTATATGATCATTTTAGGCTGTTAGCCAGCCACCGGAAGTCGCCCTGTTTGAATTCAAAATGGTGTCTGTGATCGATTTTTTGCTTCTGTGCATCATTCTGGTTGCGAAGATACTCATATTAAATGGAAATCAGCCCTTCTTGGCTGTTTTCCAGAAACCGGAAGTCGCCATTTTACAATCCAGACACCGGAAGTCGCTATTTTACAATTCAAAATGTTGCCTGAGGTAAATTGGTGGCTTCAGTGCATCATAAAAATTCCGGAAATACCCATGTTTGGTGGTATTTGGTCATTTGCCGCTGTTTTTCAGTAACCGGAAGTTGCCATATTGGATTTCAAAATGATATTTGGCGAAATGTCAGAAGAAGGAGATTCCTTATAGAATAGGGAGGGGTGTCAAACCATTATGGATATATTTGTTACCCCTAAAACATCCACCCCCGATTAGTTCTCGAGATGTGCAGAAATTTGTGTTTCATTTGTTTGGGACCCCTCCCTTCCAGTAGGTGTCGAACCAATATGGTTACATTTGTCACTCCTAAAAACATCCACATGCCAAATTTGGTTCCATTTGCTTGATTAGTTTTCGAGATGTTTATGTATTTGTGTTTCATTTCATTTGTATGGGACCCCTCCCTTCCAGAAGAGGGAGGGGTCTCGAACTATCTTAGTCACCTAAAGCTCGGCCCTTAAAACCCCTATATACAAGTCTCACGCCGTTCGGTTCAGTAGTTTCCAAGCCCATATGAATTAGACAGACAGCAGACAGAGCTGCATTTTTAAATGTTTAGATTTGTATGGAAAAACCAACTTTTTTACATTTTCCTTTCTAAAGATCTCAAAATGGCTGAAACCATAGGTTTCATGACTTCAAATGGTAGGTTTTTTGATGCCTAACAACTTGGCCGAAGACACTAAAGAGCTAGGGTGTCCCAAAAAAATACTAGAGCTGTTCAAAGTTGAGTATGTCGAAATTTATGTTGCAAATCATTTTTTCTGCCAACACTGCCAGTGTACCGGCGTTAGTCAGATTTCCATCAGAAGTAACCTCTGAAACACGTTGAAGATTCTACCTATGCCTAGAATATTGAGCTAAATTTGTTTGTTTGATCCAGCTGAGTGTATAAACTCGTTACGACAGGTTATTTCTGATGGGAATCCTAATGGCGCCGGTACATTGATAATGTTGGCAGAAAACAAGATTTTATGCATTTAGCTCTTCTTAGAGACATCCTAGCTCCTCAGTGCCTTTTGCAAAGTTGTTAGGCATCTAAAATACTATACTTTTACATAATGTAGTGCATTATTTGATTATTATTGAGCTCTCTAGAAAGGTAAACGGTAAAAAGTAGGTTTTCCCATATAAATTTTCATACAAATTTGAAATGCAATGCGCCAAGCGGAGACAAAACCAATAGACTTCCGCTAAGTTTAGGGTTGTTTGGGGCCCTGAAAAGAACCAAAAAAACTTTGTTCTAGGAAATCGATCACTTTTCCCCACCCTAGTATGTATATATATATATATATATATATATATATATATATATATATATATATATATATATATATATATATATATATATATAAATATATATATATATATATATATATATATATATATATATATATATATATATATATATATATATATATATATATATATATATATATATATATATATACATATATATATATATATATATATATATATATATATATATATATACATATATATATATATATATATATATATATATATATATATATATATATATATATATATATATATAACTCATCGTGATCGCCAACTCCCTAAAGGTGAGCAAGGCACCGGGACCGGATGGAATCCCGAACTTGGCCATCAGGACGGCCATGAAAGTGGCCCCCGATCTATTTCGAGCAGTCATGCAGAAGTGCCTGGATGACTGCCTCTTTCCGGACAGGTGGAAGCGACAGAGATTGGTGCTGTTGCCGAAGGCTGGGAAACCGCATACATCGGCATACAGACCTATCTGTCTGCTGGACACTACGGGCAAGGTGCTTGAGAGGATTATCCTCAACAGACTGGTGAAGTACACAGAGGGTGTAAACGGTCTGGCAAGTAACCAGTTCGGCTTCCGGAAAGGTAGATCCACGCTGGATGCTATTCTCTCTGTCACCAAGACGGCAGAGGTAGCACTCCAGCGTAAGAGTTGGGGCATTCGCTATTGCGCAATCGTCACGCTTGACGTGAAGAATGCATTCAATAGCGCCAGTTGGGACTCCATAGCGCTCGTACCGGTGTCGTTGTACAAGATTTTGGAAAATTATTTCCAGAATCGGGTACTAGTTTACAACACGGAGGAGGGTCAGAAGTGCGTCCCAATCACGGCAGGGGTACCGCAAGGTTCCATCCTGGGCCCGGTGTTGTGGAATGTCATGTATGACGGGGTGTTGAAACTAAAGTTCCCTGTAGGGGTTGTGATCGTCGGTTTCGCAGACGACATCACGCTAGAGGTCTACGGCGAGTCGATCGAAGAGGTCGAGTTGACGGCCGCGCACTGCATACGCAAGGTCGAAGACTGGATGCACTCTAGGAAACTGGAGTTAGCGCACCATAAAACGGAGGTTACGGTTGTGAACAACCGCAAATAAGAGCAACAGGCGGTGGTCAGAGTCGGTGACTGCACCATTACCTCAAGGCGTTCCTTGAAGCTCTTGGGGGTTATGGTTGACGATAAGCTCACATTTAAGAGTCACGTCGACTATGCCTGTAAGAGGGCTTCAACGGCCGCTGCAGGACTATCTCGAATGATGTCCAATAGCTCAGCGGTATATGGCAGCAAGCGTAAACTTCTTGCCAGCGTGGTTTCGTCCATACTTAGGTATGGTGGGCCAGCGTGGTCCAAAGCGTTAGGTACCAACAGTCATCGTCGAAAACTGGAAAGTACCTACAGGCTCATGTGCCTGAGGGTTGTGAGCGCGTACCGTACAGTGTCATAAGACGCAATCTGCGTCCTGTCCGGCATGATGCCTATCAGCATAGCCATTAAGGAGGACGTAGAATGCTTCGATCAACGTGACACAAGGGGTATACGAGGCACCAGAAGGTCATTCTCGATGATCAGATGGCAGCAGGAATGGTCCAATTCCGCAAAGGGTAGATGGACGCATCGACTTATTCCGGACGTATCCGGCTGGGTCGGGAGGCGCCATGGAGAAGTTAACTTCCACTTGACACAGATTCTGTCAGGTCATGGTTGCTTCAGGCAGTATCTACACAGATTCGGGCATGCGGGGTCCCCCATGTGTCCCGAGTGCGCGGATGCGGAAGAAACTGCTGAGCATGTCTTCTTCGTGTGCCCTCGTTTTGTGCATGCGCGGAGCGACATGATGGTAGTGAGCGGGCCAGACACCACTCCGGACAACCAAGTTCGGAGGATGTGTAAAGACCCAAACATTTGGAGGGCGGTTTGTACAGCCGCCTCTCAAATAGTTTTAGAATTGCAAAACAGGCGACAGGTTGACCACCGACAAGCCAGTGTTAGCTAACGGCCAGTCTCCAGGTTAGTTAGCTAAGTTAGCAAAGAGATCTATAGAACCAAGAGGGTGCACAGAGCACAAAAGCCGCTCCCCGAAGCAATACCTAGCGGTGGTCCCGGGGAGTATTATGGGCTGGAGACTGGAGGGGTTTTAGTGGGTCCGGTCACTGATTCAAACCAACCCCACACTCCCTGAGGTTGGTCACCCCAGGGGTTTGGATGCAAATTTCCCCTCCACCTGAAACAAAAAAAAAAAAAAAAATATATATATATATATATATATATAT
>NW_026599191.1:21692-25000 GCF_029784165.1 Wyeomyia smithii
GGATCACTGCCGGAAACGAAGGAAATATCGTAATTAGAGATCAAAAAACTGATAATAGATATAGTGGTCAAAGAACCAACGTTGATTCACCGAGAGCTAACCATTAGAACCTTGTCCATATTCCTGTTTTTCTGAATCACTCGAATTTGAAAACATTGTTTCCGTACACTTCATGCTGAATAAAAAGTTGATAGGGTATAACTTTTGCACTGTTTGCTAGAATTGCTGGTTTCTCGTATGAATGAACGCAAAACGCATTGCAAGCGGTAGCATTGCAAAACGCTTTCTCTCTTCAAAAAGGCTTACTTTACTTCACTCAATCTACACACTTAGATTTTATTGCCGAGAACTCAACAGCTGATAAATTCAGCGAGATGTTCTACAAGCTTTCGGTGGAATTTTCATGAACTTCGGCAAATGTAATGTCAAGACTTGCTGGTTTACGGTAAATCGATATATTTGCTGAGTGTTCGTCGAAATATATTGCTGACATTTGTTAAAAACCTCGCCGAGCTCAATCAGTTGGGAAGTTTGCCGAGATAAATTGAGTGTGTATTCTGCTCGAATTCGTAGTGTTTGTCACTTGATCCCAGGTGTCTCAGCACACCCGCAAGTTATCTTCTCATCTACGCCATTTTCTCTTGTATCCCACCGTAAATAGTTCGTAGCACCTGCAGTGCTACAGTGAAGCTGTGAAGTCGTCCACAGAGAACCATTGGTCTAAATTGGGTTTCCTACAATTTCAACTTCGTTTGACTGCGCACCCTACTTAAAGTCTTCCAAAGCGGAAAGTATCAGCAAGCGTGACACTGAAACCTAGCTCCATCGTCACAAAAACCATCATACAAAAATTCCAATCGAAAAACAGTCTTCGCTCGACAACACGGAATAAGGCGCTGTCATGCAATCTCGCACATATTTTGTGGTTCCCAATTTGACACATGCACGTACGCTGGCGCTGATGCCGAAATACAAGACGCAGAGCGAAGACGGCAGCAGATGGTGCTAGTGTTCACGTAAAGTACTAGAACAGACGTAATACCTTAACCTAGCTCCATCGCCACAAAAAAAACGATCATTTCGAATTTCCAATCGAAAAACATTCATCGCGCGAAACTCCGTCTTGGGCGCTGTCATGCAATCTCATACATATTTAGTGGTTCCACATTTGACAAACGCAGTAACGCCAGCGCTGATGTCGAAATACATGATGCAGCGCGAACACGGCAGCAGATGGTGCTAGTGTTACTAACGTAAAGTACTGATCTCATCCGAACGATAGTTTTATTGAAAACTTGTCCAAAGTGTTTTGTCTGTTAGTCTGTGGATCTACAATCTCTCTGTAGAACAGGAATAGAATCTTTCACCCAGTCGATAAATTAGCCATCGGAGAATATGATCGCTGCAAAGATGGGCCATTTAGCGGAGATTTTCTTTGTCCGCAAAACTTTCCAGGTTCAATGAACGAACAACAAGCGTACAGACCATACAGAATCCGCCAACGATAGTGGTACTTTTTAACACATTTGTCACAGGCATCATCCCCATTTGTCATTTAACCAATTGCTTGCCCTTCAGACAAACCATTACCCGTGGTACAAACAAGCGCATAATACTTGTGGATTATTCCTCCCCCCCCCTCCCCCTCTCCCCCTCCCGGACGCCTCTGATATGTTTTGACGTGGAACTACGTCTTTGTTTACTATACTGGGATGCATTCTGTAAAATTGGAAATGAAACTGGCAAATATTGCGTCAGATTTCAAACGTTAATAACAGCACAACCACATGATAGATAACAATAACCAATACGTTGTTGGATAGATAAAATGTAGAACAATTTTGTAATATGCTAGTTATCACTCTAATTTTATTGCTAAGCGGTAAAATTGATAAAAAGTATCAATGACAAATTTACGCGAACAATGAACCAATTACATGCGAGCATTCCTAGCACAGACGACGGGAATGGACACCATGCGTTCCCTGTGATATTCTCTGTATCAATATCAAAATAAAAATTGATAGTGTCTCCCCGTCCCAATAGGTCAATTTATTTTTGCTTCCATGAGCTTACACTAATATGCTGTCTCGAAGGTAAAACTTTTCCGACAAGTTTGAAACATTGCCCATTCTTGAACAATTTCTAAACCTGCTTCCAGAACGTAATAAAATCTGGTGTCTTGAAAGAAAATATGTCGCTAAACGCAACAGTACCAGTGGAGTAAAGAGCCGCAGGTCTCTCATCGTCTATGATTGCAGCGGTGCTCTTCTATTCTTACATTTCAGCGGTACACTTCTTTTCGTACTGCAGCGGTACTATTCGTATTGCAATGGTACACTTTTGTTCATACATTTCTAATCGTGTGCAATCGAGGAGATGGTGATTAATAGTTTATCTCATAAATATGATTACCATAAATTACTCAACAAGAATTGTAAATTTTTGCAACGGATATTTATTCAATTTTATCTTCGATATTCACTAAATAATCGTGACCGGATGGTATCGAAAGAGTAAATTCCCAAATATACACATTTATAGAAGAGTAAGAGCCGGCGAATGCTTGTGAATTTTTGGTTAATTTACTGAATTTCATTCAGAATCTCTTTTTTCATCTCAAAATTTTTTGATGATATACTATTATTCTTAGCTTTCCCATAATAAACGTATATTAGCTGTCTTCGTAATACAGCGAATGCAGTTGTAGGCAAATGAAAAAAATTGTCAAGCAAAAACAAAAATGAAATTGTAGATTGCAACGATTTTTTGCTGGAAATTGTTAATAATTTTGTTTAACATATCTTCTTATGTTTGCCAATAATTGAACCTTTGTAAGGGCTTCCATATCATTTTGAAAATAAGATCCATATTATAGATTTGATTTAATCAGAGTTAAATTAGACAAAACCATTCATTATGATAACGTAAGTTTTATTTGATTTGGTTTTTGAGGATATAGAGTAAATTCTGGCTTTGACGCACTACGAGAAATTCTTGGTGCTTCTTCAACAAGCGCGATATGCTTGTGCCTTGTCAAATACATGCTGTTTGCACAAAAAATACTACAGGCATAAAATCGCCAAATATAAACGATATTCTTTCGAGTGTATTTGAATATATTTCAAAAATTGATTTCCTGGGGAGGCTGAAAGTGAAAATACGTACAGTCGCTGAGCAAACACATTGATTCTGTCTGCAGACTCTGTATATCTTGTAACAAAAAATCCCCTTATTACAGTGTTTAGTCCCACGTCACCATTTCATACGACTCTTGGGCTGTATACCTTGTAGTATTTCCAAAAATT